>NC_092342.1:99370000-99675500 GCF_046630445.1 Rutidosis leptorrhynchoides | reverse complement strand
AAATATTTTTAACATGATTATTTTAACATAACTATTTTGAAAATAAATAAGATGATGTGGTGTTAGTTTAAGTAATATATATAAGATTTTTAATAGATACTATGTAAATCGGTGTTTTTTTTTTTTTCAGCTAAGTTTTAAATGGGCTTGTGATTATTCGTTTACTCTAGAACAAGACAACAAGACCATACAAAAAGCTGTCTTTTGACCGACTTTGTCCTTACATTTTAGCGTTGGTCGACTAATTAGACGCTTATGGCCAAAACGGAACGGCTAGTCACCAATCCGCTGCAACCGCTGTTTGCAACCATGATGTCTATGCTAACCAAACCAAACACATAAAATTGGGGTAACATACCTTATTAATTGTAAGATTATACTAGATAGTGCACAACCTACTTAGTATTTCTGGTAATACAAATTGTGTACAGTCTCACTTAGGAAGGCATTTTGGGTCAGTTCAGGTTGACTGGGCTTCACTGACACGAAGATAGACCTTTAAATCCTTATTTGGACGCGGATTATATTGATCATTTTGCATAACCAGTGCTCTAATTATTTAAATTGTAGATGTAGACTGCCAAGATGTTTATAAAAGTGAGACAGCCTAAAAATGAATACTGGACAATAAAATTGGGGCAAAGGTAGATTCACCCATGATCATTTGGTCAAACTAGTCAATCTTTTGTTACATACCTGAACTGTGCAGTGTAGAGAAGCTTTGAGTTTTTAGCTTTTGAGTGAGTATGGTTGAAGAGGCTTCTTTCGGGTTCTTCAGGCAGTACGAGTTTCCTTTTCTTAGTGGCGGCAACCAATACTTGAACATTGCTAGTCAATGGGCTCCCTTCAGGCATGACTTTAACATAAATACTTGAGCCCGCAAAGAAGAACACGCACGATAGGATCATGAGGAAACTAGGAATGGCTAAACCGAGAGTCCAGCTAACATTTGATTGCACGTAGATGATAATGGTTAATGATAACATGAGTGCGAAAGATATGGTGCAGTAGTACCAGTTGAAGAAACTTGAGATTCCTGCCTGACCCGATTTGGTGTTTGGGTCATATTGATCCGCACCAAAGGCTAAGTTACATGGTCTGATGCCACTGGCTCCAATGATCATGAGACCAAAAGAAGTAAAGAGGAAAGCCAGTTGGGGTGGTGTTGGGTCATTGCAGGGTGTGTCTTCACAATGAGAAGGATGAAGCTTTGTGATGGCTGCTGTGAGTGTTAGTATAAGCATTCCCTGTAAGAAGATAATTTATTAAATTGATGTATATAAATAACAATTGTATTTAAAATAAAATAAGTTATTTTTAATATAAAAAACATTGCAGACCTAAAATACGAATAAAAAGGCATTGATAATTCTTGATATTTAAAAACTAGACGATCCCGATCCATCTTTAAACAAATCAACTTGACACGAATTCTCGCCTTTTGCATTTTGTTATTTCTCGTTAGACGGTAGTCGTGGTTGATGGTATTGTGTTTGAGCGAGTTGGGTTTGATCCGTATCGTATGGATCGCAAAATTCAGGCATTTGTGAGTTTGCCGAATTCGGTGTTGATGGGTTAGAAGGTGATTAAGAGAGTGGTTCCAATGATAGTGAAAGTTGTAGAGATTGTTTGCATTTTTCGACATTACTAATGTTGAATGGTGAATAATAATTAAAGACAGAATTGCTTAAATCATCCTTGTGTTATTCCTTTTTTCCTCTTTTCACCCCTCCCAATTTATAACTGCACAATTGGTCTTTAAAGACATTATTTATTATTAGTTACATCTCTAACTCTAACGAAGTTAATTGTCCCGTTAAGTTTAACTCATGTGGAAATCACGTGCTTATAACCCTTTAATTTATGTATTTCATCTTCCTTTTCACCGTAATCGATGATGCCTTTATCATCCTTTCATTCGAAATACGATTTTTAGAACTTATATATGTTATAAATAGTAAATTTGGAGTATACAAATGCAATCACAGAGGACTATGTTCAGAAATGCTTTTAAATCAGGTAATTGTTTTCACCAATGATTTTTATGGTTTGGACCGATTTTAATATACTGATGACCAAGCAAATAAAACAATGAAAAGGCCCTGGTTAATGATCGGTTCATAATTTACACTCACATTTGTGCTTAGTTGAGGAGATTTACGAGAGTTTGATGGTGGAAACAAGGGGTTTTGATAGTTTTCATGTTATTTGAAGATTAAAGATGATACAGCGCAAATTAGAGCTAAAAACGAAAGATTGCTGAAGTTTTGCTTAGGCGTAAATATACGCTAACGTTGTCGTAAAATTACGTCTTTTGTATTGAAAATTAAGACAGACGTGTTCGTGCCGTAAATTTACGACTGGGTCTTACGGCTGTTAACTTAGGACTGTAAACATAAGGTGAAAGTGGCGTAAAATTACGTCCTTTATAATTAAATTGTGGACACAGCTGTTTTGACTGTAAAATTACGGTGGTTATTGCAGCAGATTTGTGTTGGGCGTAAAAATACGCCAGACGTAAAAATACATCAGACGTAAAAATACACCAGCCCTAAAAATACGCCTAGCCTGGCGTATTTTTACGTCTGGTTGATTTTAGGAAAGTATCGGCCATGAATTCTTGAGGGTTTTTCTGATTTAAGGAGCAAGTTAGTTGATGACTATATACAGGAGACCTTATACTTGCGAATTTATCACCTCTTTTATCACTTTTGGAGCTAGAGATCACACCCTAAAATGTTCAAGCTTTTCAAGATTTGCAAGCCGTTCATCATTCTTCTTCAACTTTTCATCATGTTCATCATCACAAGCATGTGCGGCTAAGTTCTTTTCTTTATTCCTTCCGATGAAGAATTGTTGTATTTATGATTTCATTCAAATATTTATTTATGTCATTCATGATTTGTATTGATAAAGTCGTTTGATTTATGAATTATGAATTGATTGAGTAAACTTTTAATGCACGTTTGTTGATTTATATTATCGTAAAACAAGTTATTGCGATTTAACAATTGTTCTAAGTATAAGGATCAAGTTGATTTGGGTGATTTACATTTGAACCCAAGATAATGTTTTTGATAAACTAAAGAAGTCATGTCTAAGTGATTTTGACGAAAACTAGATGAGCATAATATTTGTTTGAATGATTAATACGCAATTGAAATTCGGAAGGGATAAAGTCTTTTAATCTATTGATCACAACTTTGTTTTTTATTTTTTATTTTGTTTTATTGCTTAAACTCATAAACTTTAAGTCTTTTTTATTCAAGTCTTATAATTAGTTATTAACTTAGTTTAATTACAAAACAATTTCTGAAAACTGCTTGCTTTTAACTACAATCTCCTGTGAAACGAATCTTTCTTACCCTAACTAGTTTAATGTTATTAAAGCATTTTTTATTGGTATTTTGACGTTCATCTTAAGCCTTAGTACTTCAAGTTAAACCTTAAGCTTATAGAACAAAGCTTGCGCCTTTTAGCTCACATTTTGTTTCCCAGGTTTGAATTTGGACTTTTATGTGTACATATGTTTACTTTTATCTAGGGGACATCTCACGAAATTTGCATAATTTATGTATATGCATGATGATATGTGTGAAAACATAGATGAATACTTTGAGTGTCCAGTCAATTATTTTGATCATCGTTCATAATTACTATTAAGATATTTGAGGTAAACCGATTGAAATGACCGGTGGCAGTAGGGAATTTAGTAGTCTCGGATAAAATGGCTTCATGTTACCTAGCAAGGCAATTTTATTAAGCTAGTAGCCTTCTTTCTTGTACATGTCATAAGTACAGTAGATAAACCCTAGGGCTGGATATATGTGATGACCCAGAAATTTCTGACCAGATTTAAACTTTATCTTTAAATGATTTAATATTTTCGACACGATAAGCAAAGTCTGTAATATTGATTCTCAAAATTTTTGAATTAATATTATATATTCAGTTAACCTTTGACTATTGACCGACGTTTCACGAACATCTATTTGTAAATAGATATATATAAGTATATATATATATATATATATATATATATATATATATATATATATATATATATATATATAAATATAATAAGTTGAAATATTAATTATTAAAATTAATTATAAATAACTTGCAATGTGTATTTAAAAACTGATTTATGTAAATAAAGATATATACATATATATAATTTCAAGTTATTTAGTAAACGATAATAACATTCATTTGTTGATTCGATTGATATTTAGATAAGTGAACTAAAACGTTTAAGATGAACAAGTAAAACACTAATTTGCCACAGTATTTTCGAATTGCTACAGTACCCAAAATGCTACAGTGTTTTCGAAAATCACTATTTGCTACAGTAAAAAAACTTCGATACAGTAACTTTGCTACAGTAAACACTATTTCAAAATAAAAATGTATATATATATTTTACAAGGTGATAAAATAAAATATTAACTTGGTCATAAAACGTTTTGATTTAAAACAATATTATTAAATATACTTTGTTGGATAACGAGACATTGATTTATAGAAGTAAATGACCAAAACATTCAAATGTATAAGTTATATTTCGAGTGATATAGTTTATGAATAATTTAAGGCTATATTTTGACAAAGGTACGTGTCACGAAACGTAAATGCAAGTTTTCTAAATGTACGAAAGGACATTCGAAAAACCGGAACCGGGACATAAGTCGAGTGATGACGTACGACTTATCGGAACAAAAATTACAAGTCACCTATACACGAGAATATAATATAATATATAATTAATTAATTTAAATTATATATATTATATATAAACATGTCGACAAACAAAAATACAAAAGATTGTGAGCTAGAAATGGGAGCCATGCGATCGCATGGCATCCCCTCACATAATCCATGCGATCGCATGGATAAGGATTTCAGGCCACATCTATAAATCGAGCTGGTTCCTGCACTTATAACACACACACATATCCGAATACATATTACTCCCTCTGTTAGTTATAATTATTTATATTATTATTAATATTATTATTATTATTATTATTATTATTATTATTATTATTATTATTATTATTATTATTATTATTATTATTATTATTATTATTATTATTATTATTATTATTATTATAAATCTTATTATTATTAATAGTATTATACAAAAAATACTATGACGAGGTCATGAGCGTGTCACTTTCAAAATGAATTTTCGAGCGGGATAGAGCTAAGGAAATTATGAGTTATTACAAAGAAGGTTATGGGTATTGTTCGAGGGTTTTGCTCACAAGTCAAACCTAGTGTTTATCATCTCTGTTGCGTCTACGTACTTTCTTACACTATTGAATCTCAATATTGATACGTTGAGATCTACGGTTAATTTTGCATTCCGAGTTACGGTCACTTTTTGATGAATGACCTTATGTGCTGCTAAGGTGAGTTTCATATGCTCCCTTTTTAATTGTTTTTGCAATATATATTTTTGGACTGAGAATACATGCACTTTATTTTAAACACAATGGATATAAGTACATAATAAATTCTACACTGAGTTTGAACCGAAAATTCCTTAGCTTTGGTAACTAGTAACTGCCAGTTATAAGAACTGGTGTGCGCGAGTAGTAGTATATGGATCCATAGGGCTTGATATCCCGTTCGAGCTAGAGCACTAACCTTTTAACGGACGTATGCTATTTGAAAAGCGTACACGTTGGTTTGCGTGTATTATTAAGATGATTATACAAAGGGTACAAATTATATATACGTTAAGTTTAGTTACCAGGGTGCTCAATCTTGTAGAATATTTTGATAAACGTTTCTGGATGAAACAACTGAAATCTTATGGTCCACCTTTATATACAGATTATGCGAAACACTAAAACTATGAACTCACCAACCTTTGTGTTGACACTTGTTAGCATGTTTATTCTCAGGTTCCCTAGAAGTCTTTCGCTGTTTGCTTATATGTTAGACAAGCTATGTGCATGGAGTCTTACATGGCATATTTATCAAGGAAACGTTGCATTCACCAAATCATCACCATGTATCTTATTTTGACTGCATTGTCAACGGAATTACTATTGTAAACTATTATTTAAAGTGATTGTCTATATGTAGAAATTATCAGATGTCGAAAACCTTTGATTTAAATATTCATTTATGGTGTGCCTTTTCAAAAGAATGTAATGTTTACAAAACTTATCATATAGAGGTCAAATACCTCGCAATGAAATCGATGAATGACGTGTTCGTCCATATGGATTTGGAGCGATCGTCACAATATACGACATTATTGCAATAACCAGTTTCTTCCATGTCTATTTCCCACACACACAATGAGCACCCATTTGAATCGGGCCTGGAACAATGATGGTGTCTGTGGATCTGAAATTTATTTCGAATGAAAGGATGATAACGGAATTGTTGATCGTAGTGAAAAGGAAGATGAAATACATAGTTTAAAGGATAATAAGCACGTGACTTGCACATGAGTTAACTTTAATGTGATAGTTAACTTTCGTTAGGGCTAATGATGAAATTGAGAATCAATAATGTCTTTAAGGACTATTTGTGCAGCTATAAATTAGAAGGGATGAAAAGAGCAACAATGGAATAACATAGGGATGATTTAAGTAATTTTGTCAATAATTAAAAGTTTAAGAATGAAAGTGAATCGTGTTGTAAATTTAGTAGTTAAATATGGATGGTAATTAGTCAAATATGGATAGTAAAATTTGTACTATATATATGTGCATAATGTAAGTTACAAAAACACACATATACATTAAATACATCACACCTCTTCAACCTCTTTCTCTCCTATATCTTCTACAACACATCTCTCTTTTATTGGTTCTTTCAATTTGAATATATTGAACCAGGCCACTAAAGGTAGTTATAAGCCTACTGAAATATAACACGTTATCAGCACGAAGTGCTCCGCATAATCAAGGTTTATCTAAGCAAGCACACGTCACTAATCAAGGTAAGAAATTATCTAACTTTTATTAACTTCACTAACATTTATATTTATGGTATTTAAGTTATATATGGTCGGTTATACCGCCTGAATTATATTTCTGTAATCTAACTTTTATTAACTTCACTAACATTTATATTTATGTTATTTAAGTTATATATGGTCGGTTATACCGCCTGAATTATATTTTCTGTAATCTAACTCTTATTAACTTCACTAACATTTATACTTATGTTAATAAGACCTCATGATTGTACGCAACACATCATTTGACAACACGGTACTTTATGTACACAACACGTCATTTGACAACACGGTACCATGGGTCGAGATTAATTCCGATCAATACGAATACGATGGGGTCTTTATATGTTATCTAACATTTATGATTACTTATGCAATTAATCATTATTTATTTCATGCATACTAATGTTTATTCTTAAAAGTAAATCTTAAAAGTTAAAATAAGAAAAAGTAGTTTGTATTTTTATTAAAAGTAAATCTTAAAAGTTAAAATAAGAAAAAGTAGTTTGTATTTTTATTAAAAGTAATCTTAAAAGTTAAAATAAGAAAAAGTAGTTTGTATTTTTATTAAAAGTAAATCTTAAAAGTTAAAATAAGAAAAAGTAGTTTGTATTTTTATTAAAAGTAAATCTTAAAAGTTAAAATAAGAAAAGTAGTTTGTATTTTTATTAAAAGTAAATCTTAAAAGTTAAAATAAGAAAAAGTAGTTTGTATTTTTATTAAAATTAAATCTTAAAAGTTAAAATAAGAAAAAAAAATCTTGTCCTTTATATTACTCATACGCGTTTTGATATAGTGACTTTATTCGTTAACGTCAACTAATGACGTTACAACGGTCATATATACATAACGGTTGTTAACGTCAACTGACGACGTTACAACAACTATATTTTTCAAATATAAAATAAACATCTCCGTTTTCACATTTTCACAAATCAATCTTCATTTTTCAGATTACTACTCTCAAAAAGTTTTTTGTAAAAATGATTCACATAAGAATGATTTTTCCTATTGTATTGGTCATATTAACTATCCTCATTGTTGTTAATATACCACCGGGTGAACCTATATTCTATCCTGCCCTTGTGGTTTTATTATTTGTAATCATACCATTATTCTGTTATTTGCTACTTATGAATTTAAAATGATTGTAATTTCATTTTATTATTTGTCTATGAATAGAAGTTGATTATGATTATGATTTATGTTATTCATCTTTTTGATAATAGAAAATGTCGAATTTGAAAAGGCTTAAATTTGCTCATTTAGAACAAGTGTGAACAACTACTTAACATGGGTTATGAATGTAGAAAAACATCTCGAATCAAACGGTATTTTAGAAACCCTGAATGAAAATAACAATTATTCCGAACAAGAGAAAGCAATATTAAGTATTTTTCTTAGCAAACATATTGACGAGTCCTTAGAATCTACATATTATATGATCGAAAATCCAAGTGTATTATGGAAAATACTCAAAGATAGATACGATATTAATTATCAAAAAAATAAAAAATAAAAAATAAAAAAAATAATAATAACGGTGATCCATGAAAGAATAAAATTAAAGATATTAGTAGACGCTCTTATAAGAATTTCGGAGATTCTTATTAATGATCTGGTAACGTGGATCATCAGTCTAGTATTTCTTGAATACATGAACATCTTGTTTAGCTCTACAAATAAGTCCCAAAAGAAAAGAAAACGAGAGTGAATCTGTTGACAAATCTTGATTAAATTAACCCTGAGCTACCTTGAGACTTGAATGGTTTGAATTTTCTAAGATGCCTAGTTTTTTTTATGTATCACTCATAAATAAATGGTTTTAGACCATAACGCATATGTTTTATTAAGTGTTATCTTTTATGTACTTCAGATTATAACTTGTTTGCAGGTAATATAATTTGATTATCTTGCTGAAATATAACTCATTATTTGCTTATCTTATTTGAAGTTTTAGTATGAATCCTGCTGAAATACAACATCAATTAAATGGTAAAGACCTATGTATTGCAGATAGTAGTAACATACACACTATGATCAAATCTAAGAAATATTTCATTGATTTAAATCAAATGAAGGAATTATAAATACTATATCAGCTCTTGCAAACTTGATATAAGGAACGAAAAAGGAAAAATTTCATATTACCAAATGGTACGAATTTTTTGGTAAACAATGTCTTGTTTTCTCCCAAATCAAAGAGAAATTTGTTAAGTTTCTCTGATATATATCATAATGGATATGATTATCAGTCAATGATAATCGAAAATGAGAAATATCTATGTAGCACCGAAAAGCGCATATGATGAAAAGCGCAGGGCATAGGATTAAAAGCGCATATGATGAAAAGCGCAGCGCATATGATTAAAAGCGCATATGATAAAAAACGCATATGATGAAAAGCGCAGCGCATATAATTAAAAGCGCATATAATGAAAAGTGCATATGACGAAAAGCGCAGCACATATGATTAAATGCGTATATGGTGAAAATGATATATGATGAAAAGCACATATGGTGATTAATGAAAATCACATATGGTGATTAATGAAAAGCACATATAGTGATTAATGAAAAGCACATATAGTGATTAACGAAAAACACATATGGTGATTAATGAAAAGCACATATGGCGATTAATGAAAAGCACATTGAGAAATAATCACCAATGTTTCTTGAAAGAATTCAAGGGTATATATATGGAACAATTCATCCATCATGTGGACCATTTTTCTAATAGACGCATCTAACGCATGGTCTCATGTTTGTGTGTTATCAAGCCGTAATATGGCATTTGCAAAGTTTCTTGCACAAATTATTAAATTAAGAACACATTATTCTGATTACACCATTAAAAGGATGAGACTTGATAATGCTGGTGAGTTAACATCTCAAGCTTTTAATGATTATTATATGTCTACAAGGATTGTTGTTGAACATCCAGTTGCTCATGTGCATACACAAAATTGGTTTAGCTGAATCAATAGATAAACGCTTACAGCTAATAACTAGACAATTAGAAATGAGTACAAAACTCTCAATATTTATATGGGGACATGTAAATTTACATGATGTGACATTAATTCGCATTAAATCAAGTGCAAGTTATAAATATTCTCCATTACCAACTTAATTTTGGTGGAGACCAAATATTTTCCATCTTAGAACATTTGGTTGTGCAGTGTATTTTTAATTGAACAACCACAACAAATGGTTCCTCAAAGAAGGATTGAAATATATGTTAGATATGAAACATATTCAATCATAAGATATATTGAACCCATGACGGGTGATGTTTTTACAGCAAGTTTTGTCGATTGTCACTTTAATGAAACATTGTTCCCTATATTAGGGGGAGAAATGAAATATAAATAAAATGATGTTTCATGGTGTGAACATCAATTAAGGAATATTGATCATCGCACAAAAGAATGCGAAAAGAAAGTTCAAATATAATGCATATGCAAGAACTTGCAAATTAATTACTTTATGCATTTAAAGATACAAAAAATAAGTGACTAAATCATATATACCAGCAGTAAATGCTTCAGCTAGAATTGAAATTACAAAAGCTGGCAATAATGTCACTCATGAGTCTTTGCTACGGCACAAACGTGGGAGACCAATTGGTTCCAAAGATAAAAATCCTCGAAAAAGAAAATCAGCTGATAATGAGGTAAAAGAAAGTGTTCAAGAAGAACCACAAATCAATACTCCTTCTGCAGAGGATATTGATAAATGTAAATACATAAATTGCAATAAATTATGCAATATTATGAAACTGAAATGAAATGAAAAATCTTGATGAGATATTTTCATATAATGTTACAATGACATCATGAATAAAGATGATGATCTGGAACCAAAATCTGTCATTGAATATCAAAATAGACGTGATTGAACTCAACGGAAAGGAGCAATACGAGCTGAATTAGAATCGCTCAATAAAAGAAAAGTTTTTGGATCAATCGTTATCACTTTTAAAGATATGAAACAATGGGATACAAATGAATTTTTATCCGAAAATAAATGTGCAAATGAAGTTACAAGGCAAAACTAGACTTGTAACTCAAGATTTCACACAAAGACCAGAAATGAATTAGGAGAAAAACTTATCCTCCTATAATGAATACAATTACTTATTAGATACTTAATCAACCTGGTAGTTATTTAAATGCATTTCATGGATGTTGTTACTACTTATCTGTATGGATCACTTAATAATGATATATATATATGAATATACCTGAAGGGTTAAGGTATCATAAGCATCTAATGCAAAACCCAATGGAATATATTCCATTAAATCACAAAGATGGAATATATTCCATTAAATCACAAAGATTTCTAAATGGGTTTATACAATCGGAACGTATGTGGTATAATCGATTAAATTACTACTTGATAAGAAAAGGGTATACATATAAACTTATTTGCACGTGTGTTTTATAAAAACAATGTTCGGATATGTGATCATAGCTGTTTATATCAATTATCTTAAATAAAGAAATCTATGAAGTCATTCAACTTCTAAAGAAAGATTTTAAAATAATAAAAAATCAAGTATTACGTTGATTTATATATTGAGCATATAACTAATGACTTACTTATACATCAAACAACTTATACCGAAAAGATTTTAAAATATTTTAATATGGACAAGACAAAAACCATTAAGTACTCATATGGTTGTTAGATCTTAATATTGATTCTAATCCATTTCATCCTCTAGAAGATCATGAAGATCTTCTTGGTTCAGAAGTTCCATATTTTAGTGCAATTGGGGCTCTTATGTATCTTACAAATTATACAAGATCTGACATTTCTTTTGCAGTTAATTTATTGACAAGGTTCAGCTCAGCCCCTACCAAAAGACATTGGAATGGGATCAAACAAATAGTTTGATACCTTCGGGGAACTACTGATTTATAATTATTTTATTCTAACAACTCGAAACAAGATTTGTTTGGTTATACAGATGCAGATTATTTATCTGATCTACATAAAGCTAAATCTCAAACTGGATATGTATTCCTAAATGGAGGCACCGCAATATCATGACGTTCTAAAAAAAAAACACTTGTTGCAACATCATCAAATCATGCCGAAGTGATTGCATTACATGAAGCTACTCGGGAATGATTTTAGTTAAGATAAATGATACAAATCATTATTGATTCTTGTGGACTAGAACGCTATAAAAGCCCAATAACTATCTATGAAGATAATACAGCTTACATAGTACAAATGAAAGAAGAGTATCAAAAATGACAGAACAAAACATAAATGCTGACGAGGCGCTAAAGCTATAAACGGTCTTAACGGTCATAAGTTTGATGGAAAAGAATGGTATATTGGTAAGGCTCAGAAAAAGACTGAAAGGGAATAGGAATTGAAACAACAGTTTGAGCAAACCATGAAGGAGACTGTAGACAAATCATATGGGTCAAACTTGTACATAAAAGATTTAGATGATACAGTTTCAGATGAAAACCTCAGATTCTTCTCATATACACAAGATCTCGTAAAAGACAACCAGATTAAAATGAGATACGTTCAATCAACAACTCTGCTGATCTTTATACCAAAGCACTGTCAATCGCTGTTTTCAAAACATACGTTCACAATATTGGCATGAGGCAAGTTCAAAAGATGTGACGACTCAATGTTGTCTACTTGAGGGAGAGTCAACTCTATGCTACACTCTTTTTCCCTTAGCTAAAGTTTTATCCCACTGGGTTTTCTTTAGCAAGGTTTTTAACGAGGCAGTATTAATTTGAAAGGACCCGTTCATATACATTATAAACGATTCATAATAGTTGATTACATCGCGAGGTATTTGACCTCTATATGATACGTTTTACAAACATTGCATTCGTTTTTAAAAGACAAACTTTCTTTACATCAAAAATTGACGGCATGCATACCATTTCATATTACATCTAACTATAATTGACTTAATATTAATCTTGATGAACTCAACGACTCGAATGCAACGTCTTTCAGAGTATGTCATGAATGACTCCAGGTAATATCCTTAAAATGAGCTAATGCACAGCGGAAGATTTTTTTAATACCTGAGAATAAACATGCTTTAAAGTGTCAACCAAAAGGTTGGCGAGTTCATTAGTTTATCATAATCAATCATTTCTGTAATAGTAATAGACCACAAGATTTTAGTTTCCATAAATATCCGTACACTCGCAAGTGTTTAAAAGTATTCTATAAGTTGTAGGCACCCGGTAACAAGCCTTAACATTCATGTTTTACCCTCTGAAGTACACCAGATCAGGTGTGTTTAAAATAACCTCGAAGTACTAAAGCATCCCATAGTCAGGATGGGGTTTGTCAGGCCCAATAGATCTATCTTTAGGATTCGCGCCTACCGTACATAGACAAGTAGTTTAATGTTACCAAGCTAAGGGTATATTTCTGGTTTAAACCCACATAGAATTAGTTTTAGTACTTGTGCCTACTTCGTAAAAAATTTATAAAACAGCGCATGTATTCTCAGCCCAAAAATATATATTGCAAAATCAATTAAAAAGGGAGCAAATGAAACTCACAATACTGTATTTCGTAGCAATTATGTATATGACAGCACTGAACAAGTGCAAGGTTTGTCTCGGATTCACGAACGTATCAATATTGTGATTCAATATTGCAGGAAAGTACGTAGACACAACGAAAATGATAAACGTTAGGTTGACCTCACGAGCAATACCCTCGATCAATACCCATAACCTCCATAGTTATAACCCATAATTTCCTTAGCTCTATCCCGTTTGAAAACTTATTTTGAAATCGTCTAAGTATAACTCCGTTGTAGTATTTTATATATACTAATTATATCTTGAAATAATACAAAGAAAATATATATATGTAATTCGATTGAGAGAGTTTAGAGAAATATATTTTCAAGTTTCTATGAAATAATGAAACCTATTCAATTCTATTTATAATAGATTTTTGAATTATTAAAGTGAATTATTAAAGTATGAATTATTAAAGTGAATTATTAAAGTATGAATTATTAAAGTGAATTATTAAAGTGAATTATTAAAGTATGAATTATTAAAGTGAATTATTAAAGTGAATTATTAAAGTATGAATTATTAAAGTGAATTATTAAAGTAAATTATTAAAGTATGAATTATTAAAGTGAATTATTAAAGTATGAATTATTAAAGTGAATTATTAAAGTGAATTATTAAAGTGAATTATTAAAGTATGAATTATTAAAGTGAATTATTAAAGTATGAATTATTAAAGTTAAAGTAAAGTAAAAGTAAAAGTAAAGTAAAGGTAAAGTTAAAGTATAGTAAAAGTATAAAACTATATACGTATAATACGCGTATAAATATATATAATATTAATTTAAATCGTTATATATATTTAATAAAATAAAATATAAATATCGTTATCTTTATCATACTGGTTAAGTAATGAGTTGTTAAAAGTGGTTCTAGATATTTGTAAAAGATATATACGTTTTAATAATAAAGTTCTTTTTAAACTGAAAACGTCTTTTGTACTTTTGAAACTAAATCAAATAAATATGATAATTTTGTTTTCCAAAACTAAATATATTTAAGAATCATTTTGTTAAAAGGTTAAAATAATGGAAATCGTTATATCATAAAACATTTTAGAAAAGTAGAATTATATATATTAATAATAGGTTTCAAGTTTTTAAATTACAATCTATTGGTGAAGCATGGGATAAAGTCCAAAGGTTAAATAAACGTATGAAATCATCTTAATGAAAAATTTCGAGTTACTTAACTTGTCGATATCCAACATCTAAGTTATTTACACTCCACGTTCTTATTTTCATATTAAATAAAATGAAAGTTAACATAGTTATCTTATCAAGGTCACGAGGAAAATATTATAAAACATGCCTTGGAAATTAAACAGAAATTTCCACTAACCCTTGTCTAGTTTCCGTTAATTGACACATTTGTTCTTATTTATAAATCACTTTACCATTTTCCGAATGTTGTCAAAAAGAATAGATTTCTTAAATCACAGTGGACCTCATAACATAGGCCCGTAATCATATCATAATGTATCTGATAATTCAATCATTTGATATTATCTCTTAATTCTGTCGATAAATATATCGAAACAAATACGTTCATGTAAAGTATCATATATCTAATACTTTGTTAATGTTTTCAGTTAATATTATATATTATATATACATATCTATATACTCATAATTGTTCGTGAATCTTCGAACACAGTCAAAGGGTAATTGATTACATGAATGTAGTTCCAAACTTTTTGAGATTCAACATTACAAATTCTGATTATCGTGTCGGAAACATATAAAGGTTAAGTTTAAATTTGGTCGGAAATTTCTGGGTCGTCACAGTACCTACTCGTTAAAGAAATTTCGTCCCGAAATTTGATCGAGGTCGTCATGGCAAACAATAAGAATGTTATTATGACGAATATAAGTTGATTCATAGGGTTTTATCTTGATTGAGAAATATGGATAAAATAATTCGATTACTCGAAACGTATGGGTGAAGCTATCGTAAAAGAGTGAAATGAGAAAATAGGGATTCATCTTATCTTTTGACGTCATCACGGTTGATCTCCGGATTAAAGAAAATCTTTGTAATCTATATAGGATTTGATTCTTCGGTGATTAAGGAAATTATGATCCTCTTCGATTTAATGCGATGATTCATCTCGATTTTTCTGTCGGATATTCCACTATAAATCCACCTCCTTCGTTTCCTTTTAATTCACACCTTCTATTCTCTCTTCCTCAATTCTTACTTTAAAATTATTCGTCAATATGCTTAATCCAGTGCTGATTCTCGATATACTCCTCACTTTCATATCTGTCGTTCTTCTTTTTCATCTACCTCCAGAAGAATCTATTTACTTCTACTATACTCTTGGTTTTATAGTGTTTTTAGTTCTCCCGTGTCTTTATATTGCTATATGCATCGATATATACGGTTTATAGTTTCTGGGTTGTTATTGGGTTTTATATCTTCCCTTATATTTTGATGTCCCTGCTTCTGTCTTCTATAATCATTGTCATCCCCAATTAATGCTTTCTTTTATTTGCTGCGATTTATACCCCAATTTCTATTTCGGAGTTTTGTCCTTTCGTTTCTTCTTCTTGCGATTAAGCACCGCTTGTAATGGTCCAGAATTCGCATATATGAATTTCGGAATGAACATTGTTAATGTTCTAAGAAGGAAATTGTAATGGCACGATCTTGACTTGTCAAATTACTAGAATACCTCGGAAAAGGCCGAATCATCAAGAAATATTTTCTTGATATTTTAGAGGTTAAAGAGAATACAAGAGTCGTGTAACGTAGCACATGATGACATTATGATCTGTGAATCATCACGTTCCATTTAGAAACTCAGCATGACTTACTGTAATATAATCACGTTGATCAAGTGTCATTATATTATACTAGTTCATGCTTCAGTTCCCAACACTACTTCAAAAATATTCCTATTTTAAATTCGAAAGTTTCAGAATTTAGAAACTAAAATAGTTTCTTTTATGATGTAATATAGACAACACGAAGAGGTAAATGATTTCAGATAAGAATAATTATGGAAATATCTTCAGAAATATGGAGGATATTTATAATGAAAGATACGATGATATCTTAAAATTTCTAATATCAGAGGATGATGAAGAATATTGTCCGTAAGGGTTTAGAGTCAGGAGCAAGGTATTCGATAATGACTTCAGCAGACACGGAATCATTTGGATTCTTTGAAGGTAGATTTCGTCCTTGTGATTTATCCACAGCCTTCTTCATGGTTTGCTCAATCCGTATTTTTCGGTACCAAATCTTCTCTTTTTCTGAGCTTTGCCAACACACTACTCTTTATCATCAAACTTTTTACTGTTAAGGTCGTTTATAGTTTTTGCTGCTTCATCAGTATTTTGAGAACTAGTTCGCAGTTTAGGGTGTTTTTCAGAAACTTCACATTCAAAGTATATAAGTCCAGAAGATAGACACATATAATTGTTGGCGTAGACATGCTGCGAGATTTCAAATGTAACACCCTAGGCAAATCCCGCATCGCCCACGAACATGAGTGATCATGGGATTATAAGGTAATACTCACGCTTAAATGACACAACGCGTTTTGGAATCACAGGCTGAGTAGAAGTGCGAGTACGTTGTGGTTAAGCGTGCTCGGGCGAGAGCACTACCAGGATGGGTGACCTCCTGGGAAAGTGCTTCTCGTGTGTGGTCGCCAAGAAAAAGCCGTGCGCCTGCGGGCAAAGCGGACAATATTGTGGTCATGTTAAGCTGGGGTGTTACAGAATGGTATCAGAGTCACTCATGTGCCGTTGGGGGTGGTGGGGCAAACCTCATCGAGGACGATGAGTCCCTAAGGGGGGTGAATGTAACACCCTAGGCAAATCCCACATCGCCCACGAACATGAGTGATCATGGGATTGTAAGGTAATACTCACGCTTAAATGACACAACGCGTTTTGGGATCACAGGCTGAGTAGAAGTGCGAGTACGTTGTGGTTAAGCGTGCTCGGGCGAGAGCACTACCAGGATGGGTGACCTCCTGGGAAAGTGCTTCTCGTGTGTGGTCGCCAAGAAAAAGCCGTGCGCCTGTGGGCAAAGCGGACAATATTGTGGTCATGTTAAGCTGGGGTGTTACATCAAAATACTGATTGCTAATTTCTGATGATTCGTATGGCAATTCTCGTTACAAGATGCAGATGAGTAAATGATGGGGTTTTGATAAATATAAAGATTTTTCAGAAAGTCAAAGATCAATGAAGTTGTTAATAAGTTTACTGCTAATGTGGCGAGATATGAAAGGTTCTCCGGTAATAATGATGAAGGGGTAATCATTATAATAAGGCTTATTCGTATGAACAATTGAAGTTGGTTTGCTGGAGCTGTGACAAAACCGTCTATTTTTAGAAGGGATTGAAAAGTTATTTTAGCTAGTAAATGCCAAAAGGTCTGACATGGATACATGTTAAATTATGACTTTGGTTTCAAGAGTTTTTCAGGTACGTAACTGTGGATAACATGTGGTTGGATCATCATCTCGATTGTTCATTATTTAAAGTGTCTTCAGGTATTTCGAAGGGCTTGAACACAGATTATAATCGTTAATATACATACGATGTTCTAACACAGTTTTGAAGTTAAAGTATAGCTTTGAAAGATGTAAGAATCTAAGAGTGATGATACCGGTTATAACTTGAATTGAATTCGGCGATTTCAAAATCAGAATATGTAATTAGATTTTTGAATGAGTATGGTTGTTTTGATTTCTATAAAAGAATGTATATTGTTGTGAAAGTAGGGAGTATAATGGATGATTTGCTGAATCAGATTCGAAGATTGTAACATATTAATTGTGAATTTATATATCTCTCGGGTATTACCTACCCGTTAAAAAAAATGTCACAATTAATATTTTGTACAAAAAATTTTTATTACAGTCTTTATGAAAATATATGTGTATATTTCTTCAGATGTAATATAGATTTAATGAGTTAATATTAAATTAAACTCACTTGATTTATGGTTAAGGCTAGGATAGATAATTTCTAAACTTTAGAAATTACATAATCGTCGTAGAATGTTTTCCCAATGAAGTTATGAATCAATACTTCATCGTTGTGGTATTTCTTAGTATCTACAGAGCGTATGACGTCGATGCTCATGGGACAGTGAAAGGACCGGTCCTAATCCTCCCGGACAAAGTCTTCAACAGTTGGTCCCATTGCGATGATCGACTCCAAGTAATGTCCTTAGTATGAGCAAATGCACAGCGGAAGACTTAATTCGTACCTGAGAATAACATGCTTTAAAAAGTCAACATAAAGTTGGTGAGATATATAGGTTTGATGCTAGCAGCGTTATAACTATGGACCACAAGATTTCGTGTTATACATAATACACTCCTCGTGTATGAAAAAGTCGTTGAGCACTTGGTAACCATACTTAACATTTAAATCACAGCAGCATATTCTTAAATAAACCCTACAGCGTACCAAGTGTAGTAACGAAACAAAGTACTGTGCAACCGTTAAATGCTGGTCGTCCAGCCCGGTTGGGGTTGTCAGGCCCGATAGATCTATCAATAGGATTCGCGTTTACGCTCCTCACGTAAATATTAGCTACCAAGTATAAAGAAATATGCCATGGTACAACTCAACGTAGAATTTATTTTTGATCACTTGTGTCCATAACGTAAATCATTTATAAAAACAGCGCATGTATTCTCAGCCCAAAATATTTAAAGTTTAAAAGGGACTATATACTCACCATACTGTATTTTGTAGTAAAAATACATATAACATCATTGAATAAGTGTAGGGTTGGCCTCGGATTCACGAACCTATATCATTTGGATATTTATTAATACACATAGTCGTAATCGAACAAATTGATAATATATTCATTTTCAATATTTGAAATAATTTTATTAATGTTTATTTAAAAGGTAACTTATTAATGTTATTATATATTAAATTTTTAGTATAATATTTTATTAAAAAAAAATCATAAAAATAATAATAGTTTTGATAAAAATAATAATTTTACTAAAATTAGTGATTTAATAATAATGATAAAAATAATATTGGTAATAAGAATGTTAATAACCTTAATAATCATATTGATAATTTTTATAATAATAATAATAATAATAATAATAATAATAATAATAATAATAATAATAATAATAATAATAATAATAATAATAATAATAATAATAATAATAATAATAATAATAACAATAATGATAGTAATAATTTAATAAAAGAACTACCTCAAAAAAATGGTTTTCCAAAAAGAAAGGTCTCAAATGGGACTCGAACTCAAGACCTCCCGTTCATACATAACACTCGCGAACCGTCCCTCTGTCCTTGCATATGTAATTATAATTAGAGTTTTAATTTTTTTAACCCGATACGTTTACGTTTCCTTCTACTTAATAAGACCCGTTAACCAGGCCCAACTAACTCGTTTTTCTCGGCCCAACATCAATTTAGTCCATATAACTATAGGCCTGTAATCCAAACAGATATAATAGTGTACGTGTGGGCTTGCTGAACCTCGAACAACACAGGAACGAAGTATCAATCCACTTTTGCAGCTGTCCCTTTACAGCTCAATTATTTATCAAGTGGGGTTAATTGCTAATAAATGTCGGCCAGTATAAAAAAATGGGAGTTGTTTATAGCTGGTGACACAAGTGGGATCAGAAAAGAGCAAAAGAACTCGGTCTACATCCTCTCATCATCATTCAAAATTCTAATTTTTATCAACTTGTATCGTTATCCTCACTACATCTCTATCTTGTTTCGTGGATTGTGAAACAGGAAAAGAAACATAGAGCGGTTGAAACGGGAATAGGTATGCGAAGTTGCAGCAACCTATTTGGCATTCATGGCAGCGTGACAATGAATCATTAATTCAATAGCAGGATTGTTCGACAGATGGATAGCAACCGAAGTGATTTGCAGCAGTTTATAAAGGTTTGTATCGTGATATTAAGTATGTGACTAGTGATTAAACAGAAAAGAATATATGTATGTACTTGCAGTGATGATAAAGGTAATGGTTTGGGTCTTGGTTAATTTCGAGTATCATACAAACAAGGGGTGTTCATGGCGGTTGATGGTGGAGGTTAAGAATTTGAGAGAAAGAGTATAGAGAAGACGGTGAGAGAGGGGTGAAGGTAGGATTGTGGAGGTGGTTTAGGGTTGTAGCCGGCGGTTTCTGTAGAGGTGGTTGTTGATAGATTTGGAACACATTAATGATCTTTCTTAAAAGAAAACAGAAATAGAAAAGGCCTACAGCAGCAGTGGTATTGAGATAGGTTTCGTGCAGGTAGGTTTGGTGAGTTTAATGGCGGTTGTTTGAGGTGTTAATGATGGTTGTATCCTAACTGAAACAGAAGACGTTTTAGAGAGAGAATGAGAAAGAAGGATGGTGATGATTCCTGGTGGCGATATGGGTGATGGGTTTTTGGTGATGATAATGGTTGTTCATGTGGGTGTCGATGGCTCGATTATATTGGTGATGGTTGTAGTTAAACAGAAAAAGATAGATGGTTTATAATAGAAAGTCTTGTTCAATATGAATGTGTAAATCAATCGATTATATAGACAAACAAATTTTCAGACAATTCCATTAGGAGAAGAAAACAAAAAATAAAAGCCGGATTTATTGCTAAATAAATTGATACGATGGACACAGAATAAAACAGATTCAGATAAATACAACAATCAATTACAGTTAGATAGTGATATAATCAGATTCCTTTATGTATAGATATTGTTGTATTATTTTAATAAATACATATAATTACATTAGATATAATAATTCTATAAATAATTATAATACTGATTATAATAATTATTAATATTAATTTTGAAAAAATAATGTTGATAAAGATAATAATAATTATTAATAATAATGTTAAAAATAAACTATACTAATAATCATTAAATTGATAATGATATTATTAAGGATAATAAATTGTGTTATTTTCTAATAACTATGATAATAGTAGTAATTTACTTTGCTAATTATAATTCTTCTACTAGTCATAATAATATTAACAGTGATAACCAAAATTTTATTAAATATAATAAGTCACATGTATTAACTTCTATATCAATATATAATAAAAACACTCATAATAACACATATATATATATACACATACAAATGTTCGTGAATCGTCGAGAAAGGTTAAAGGTTAACTGATTACATAAATATAGTTTTCAAAGTTGTCAAGACTCAACATTACAGATTTTGCTTATCGTGTCGGAAACATATAGAGATTAGGGTTTAAATTTGGTCGGAAATTTACGGGTCGTTACAATACCCACCCGTTAAAGAAATTTCGTCCCCGAAATTTGGTAGAGGTTGTCATAAATAACAATAGGAATGTTTTCATGACGAATATGAGGTAATAATAGAGTTTTATCATTATTGGAAGATATGGATAAAACTATTCGATCATGTGAAGCGTACGAGTGAAGCTATCATAAAAGAGTGAAATGGGTAAATATGAAATTGTTTTAACCGATGACGTAGTTATGATTGATTTCTGGAATTTACGGAAAGAAAATCTTCGTAATAGGATCTAGTTCTGCGGCGATTTAGAAAATCAAAATCTTCTTTGATTAATGCAATAATCTGTTCTGATTTCTCTGTCGGATATATTGCTATAAATCCACCCCCTTCGTTTCCTTATTCTCCACACCTTTTATTCTTTCTTCCTTTACTCATTCTTAATATGCTCCATCCAATCCTGATTCTTATTATACTTCTAACTTTCATATCTTTCATTCTTCTCTTTCATCTGCCACCAGAAGAATCTATTTACTTTTATGCTTTCTTTGGAATTATAATGTTTCTAATTCTCCCGTGTCTTTTCGTTGCAATACGTATTGATATACACGGTTTGTAGTTTCTGGGTAGTTGTTGGGTTTTATATCTTCCCTTATATTTCGATGTTCCTACTTCTGTCTTCTATAATCATTGTCATTCACAGTTAATGCTTTCTCCTATTTGCTGTGATCTATACCCCAATTTCTATTTCGAAGCTTCATTCTTTCGTTTCCTCTTCTTGTGTTTAAGCATCTCTTGTAATGGTCCGGAATTCGTAGGTATGAGATTTGGAATGAACATAGCTAATGTTCTAAGAAAGAAAGGGTATTGGCACGATTTTGATTTGTTAAATTACCAGAATACCCTAGAAAAGATAGAACTATCAAGACGATATGTTCCTAATACATTTGGGGATTGGATAGAATGTAAGAGCCGTGTAACATGGCACATGATGACGGTACTGTGAATCATCACATTCCATTAGAAACTTAACATGACTTATTGTAATATAATGAAGTTGATCAAGTTTCATTATATTATACTAATTCATGCATCAGTTCCCAACACTACTTCAAAACATTCATATTTAAACTCGAAGATTTTAGAACTTAGAAACTAACACAGTTTCTTTTATGTTGTAACGCAGATGTTACGGAGTGGTAAATGTTTTCAGATAAAGATAGTTGTGAAAATATCTCCAGAAATATGGAGAATATGTATAACGGAAGATATGAAGATATCTTATAATATCTAAGATAAGATGATGATGAAGAATATCATCCGGGAAAGGTTTAGAATAAAGAGTAGGGTTCTTACTAACGGTTTCAGCAGGCACTGAATCGTTTGAATTCTTTGAAGTCAAACTTATTCTTTGTGATTTGTCCACAACCTCCTTCATACTTTACTCAATTCGTTTTCCAATTCTCAACCTTCTCTTTTTATGAGCTTTACCAACATACTGTACTTTATCGTCAAACTTTTGACTGTTAAAGTCGTTTACAGTTTTTGCTGCTTCATCAGCATCTCAAGAACTACTTCATCCTACTGATTGCGGATTTTGCCAAAGAGATAACGAGTTGCTGGTACGTCTGCTAATGATGTTGTGAAATATAAAAGGTTCTCTGGTAACGACGGCGAAAGGACAAGGTATAAATATCGAGATTATAATAGGAGTAATCTCACTGAGAAGTCAAAGTGGAGCTGTGACAAAATTAGCTTCCTGAAAAGAAATTGTAGGGTTGTTTTTGCTAATAAATGGCAAAGGATTCAACACGATATGTGTTAAACTATGAATTTAGATTCGAGAGTTTTTCAGGTGCATAAATCTTTTCTTCCGTAGATGAAGTGCGGTTGGTTCATCTTTCCGATCTAGGCGTTTTCAAGAATCATAAAAAGTTGTGAATGCGAATTGTAATCGTCAAGATATGAATGAGGTTTAAGATAAAATCAAGTGGCAAACTTGAAGATCAGTTTAGTTTCATATGTTATAATCAATATTTTAATTCATTTTAATTGTCCAAAGTTAGCAGTCCAGTAGTCCGATTGTCCAATGGTCCAATAGTTCAACAGTTCAATATATTCATATATAATTTAATATACATAATTAATACGTATCGTGACCCGTGTACCGGTCTCAGTGTCGATCACAACTCAAAGTATATATATATTTTGGAATCAACTCCGATCCTGTATAGCCAACTCCCACCTTCACATATAGAGTGTCTACGGTTGTTTCGAAATATATATATAGATGGGTCAATATGATAGGTCGAAACCTTGTATACGTGTCCCGTTATTTAAAGTGCGTAAAATAAATAAATATATATCATGACCCATTATACAACGTGTTGTCTCAGAATTTATCCGACGTATTGTTGTACATGTGTCCCGACGGTATGTAAAGTGCAGAAATTAAATAACAATAAATAAAATTGCGAGAATGTAAATTGCGATAAATTAATTGTTAATCAGTTAGCTGGGAACAGTTAGCCGGAACAGTTAGCGTGTAATCCTAACCAAATTTCAATTAGTTAATCTGTTTGTTTCTAACAAATTTTATTTGTCCAATGTTTTCTTCGTTATGCCACTTGTTGAATTCTGATAGGTTAAAATCCGAATATGAAATTTGAATGAAAATGGTTATTCTGGGGTGAGCGGATACAAATATCGGTGGTTGTAAGTAGGATAATAGATGACCGTTGAATCAGATTCGAAGAATGTACAGTGTAACTTATTAATGTGTAATCTAAATATTCCTCGGGTACTACCCACCCGTTAAAATATTTTCATCAATAACAGTTTGTACAAAAGAATTTTTAATTACAATCTTTATGAAAATATACTTGCATATATATTTTCGTCAGATGTAATTATGGATTTAATGAGTCAAAAACTCATTTGATTTATCGTTAATACTAGATTACATAATCTCTAAAACTTTAGAAATTACATAATCACCATGTCGAACGGGGAAAAATGAGGTAGAATGATACGTAAAGCGGAGATAATCGATGTAGATCGATGTGTAGAACGAAGTTCATACTCGAAGTACAGATGGTGATATTGAGGCGTGAAATGTTGATATTCGAGGTACAGGTTACGATGTTGAGGTTTACAACGCGGTTGTGGTATAGGGGTGATAAGGGTACTGTCGGCGTTGATGATGGTAGTATGGATTATGCTGCTGGTGCTGCTGCTGGTGTTTGTAATCTCCGCACCAGATTCTCCAAAGCCATTACTCGAGCATGTAGTTCGTTAACTTCTTATATTATGTCGGGATGATTGACGATTGAAACCAGCGGGTGAGTAAGATTCGAAATATAGGATATTATATAATCGTGATGGGATATTCTAGAAATGAGAGAGAAAATGGTGTTTCGAATTGGTTCGCCGATAAGTGCTTCAGGTTCATCGCCAAGAGGGCAATTTGGTGGATGGAAGGGATCTTCGATGTGAAATGATTTTTGGATATTGAATGATATTCTAACTAGATAGAATATCTATAATTCTAAAGATTTCGTAGACTACAGAAGAGCTTACGGCATAGGCAAATCTACAGATGTGTTAAGATATGAATTTTGTCTATACACTATCAATGCAGTAAATGCAGTAAGACGTGTCTAGACTTATGAATGATAAGCAGGCAATTCCCTAAGGATAATAAGTAGATGATTTCCGACTAGATATGATAAGCAAAACTTTTGACATGCAGACACGGTCAAAGTCCAGACCTACTAATGCATCTAAACAACTATCAGTTAGACACACTAATGCAAGACCTGGTTCGCTAAGACCAACGCTCTGATACCAACTGAAAGGACCGGTCCTAATCCTCCCGGACAAAGTCTTCAACAGTTGGTCCCATTGCGATGATCGACTCCAAGTAATGTCCTTAGTATGAGCAAATGCACAGCGGAAGACTTAATTCGTACCTGAGAATAACATGCTTTAAAAAGTCAACATAAAGTTGGTGAGATATATAGGTTTGATGCTAGCAGCGTTATAACTATGGACCACAAGATTTCGTGTTATACATAATACACTCCTCGTGTATGAAAAAGTCGTTGAGCACTTGGTAACCATACTTAACATTTAAATCACAGCAGCATATTCTTAAATAAACCCTACAGCGTACCAAGTGTAGTAACGAAACAAAGTACTGTGGAACCGTTAAATGCTGGTCGTCCAGCCCGGTTGGGGTTGTCAGGCCCGATAGATCTATCAACAGGAATCGCGTTTACGCTCCTCACGTAAATATTAGCTACCAAGTATAAAGAAATATGCCATGGTACAACTCAACGTAGAATTTATTTTTGATCACTTGTGTCCATAACGTAAATCATTTATAAAAACAGCGCATGTATTCTCAGCCCAAAATATTTAAAGTTTAAAAGGGACTATATACTCACCATACTGTATTTTGTAGTAAAAATACATATAACATCATTGAATAAGTGTAGGGTTGGCCTCGGATTCACGAACCTATATCATTTGGATATTTATTAATACACATAGTCGTAATCGAACAAATTGATAATATATTCATTTTCAATATTTGAAATAATTTTATTAATGTTTATTTAAAAGGTAACTTATTAATGTTATTATATATTAAATTTTTAGTATAATATTTTATTAAAAAAAATCATAAAAATAATAATAGTTTTGATAAAAATAATAATTTTACTAAAATTAGTGATTTAATAATAATGATAAAAATAATATTGGTAATAAGAATGTTAATAACCTTAATAATCATATTGATAATTTTTATAATAATAATAATAATAATAATAATAATAATAATAATAATAATAATAATAATAATAATAATAACAATAATGATAGTAATAATTTAATAAAAGAACTACCTCAAAAAAATGGTTTTCCAAAAAGAAAGGTCTCAAATGGGACTCGAACTCAAGACCTCCCGTTCATACATAACACTCGCGAACCGTCCCTCTGTCCTTGCATATGTAATTATAATTAGAGTTTTAATTTTTTTAACCCGATACGTTTACGTTTCCTTCTACTTAATAAGACCCGTTAACCAGGCCCAACTAACTCGTTTTTCTCGGCCCAACATCAATTTAGTCCATATAACTATAGGCCTGTAATCCAAACAGATATAATAGTGTACGTGTGGGCTTGCTGAACCTCGAACAACACAGGAACGAAGTATCAATCCACTTTTGCAGCTGTCCCTTGACAGCTCAATTATTTATCAAGTGGGGTTAATTGCTAATAAATGTCGGCCAGTATAAAAAAATGGGAGTTGTTTATAGCTGGTGACACAAGTGGGATCAGAAAAGAGCAAAAGAACTCGGTCTACATCCTCTCATCATCATTCAAAATTCTAATTTTTATCAACTTGTATCGTTATCCTCACTACATCTCTATCTTGTTTCGTGGATTGTGAAACAGGAAAAGAAACATAGAGCGGTTGAAACGGGAATAGGTATGCGAAGTTGCAGCAACCTATTTGGCATTCATGGCAGCGTGACAATGAATCATTAATTCAATAGCAGGATTGTTCGACAGATGGATAGCAACCGAAGTGATTTGCAGCAGTTTATAAAGGTTTGTATCGTGATATTAAGTATGTTACTAGTGATTAAACAGAAAAGAATATATGTATGTACTTGCAGTGATGATAAAGGTAATGGTTTGGGTCTTGGTTAATTTCGAGTATCATACAAACAAGGGGTGTTCATGGCGGTTGATGGTGGAGGTTAAGAATTTGAGAGAAAGAGTATAGAGAAGACGGTGAGAGAGGGGTGAAGGTAGGATTGTGGAGGTGGTTTAGGGTTGTAGCCGGCGGTTTCTGTAGAGGTGGTTGTTGATAGATTTGGAACACATTAATGATCTTTCTTAAAAGAAAACAGAAATAGAAAAGGCCTACAGCAGCAGTGGTATTGATATAGGTTTCGTGCAGGTAGGTTTGGTGAGTTTAATGGCGGTTGTTTGAGGTGTTAATGATGGTTGTATCCTAACTGAAACAGAAGACGTTTTAGAGAGAGAATGAGAAAGAAGGATGGTGATGATTCCTGGTGGCGATATGGGTGATGGGTTTTTGGTGATGATAATGGTTGTTCATGTGGGTGTCGATGGCTCGATTATATTGGTGATGGTTGTAGTTAAACAGAAAAAGATAGATGGTTTATAATAGAAAGTCTTGTTCAATATGAATGTGTAAATCAATCGATTATATAGACAAACAAATTTTCAGACAATTCCATTAAGAGAAGAAAACAAAAAACAAAAGCCGGATTTATTGCTAAATAAATTGATACGATGGACACAGAATAAAACAGATTCAGATAAATACAACAATCAATTACAGTTAGATAGTGATATAATCAGATTCCTTTATGTATAGATATTGTTGTATTATTTTAATAAATACATATAATTACATTAGATATAATAATTCTATAAATAATTATAATACTGATTATAATAATTATTAATATTAATTTTGAAAAAATAATGTTGATAAAGATAATAATAATTATTAATAATAATGTTAAAAATAAACTATACTAATAATCATTAAATTGATAATGATATTATTAAGGATAATAAATTGTGTTATTTTCTAATAACTATGATAATAGTAGTAATTTACTTTGCTAATTATAATTCTTCTACTAGTCATAATAATATTAACAGTGATAACCAAAATTTTATTAAATATAATAAGTCACATGTATTAACTTCTATATCAATATATAATAAAAACACTCATAATAACACATATATATATATACACATACAAATGTTCGTGAATCGTCGAGAAAGGTTAAAGGTTAACTGATTACATAAATATAGTTTTCAAAGTTGTCAAGACTCAACATTACAGATTTTGCTTATCGTGTCGGAAACATATAGAGATTAGGGTTTAAATTTGGTCGGAAATTTACGGGTCGTTACAGACAGATTGTGAAGTTGAGGTTTGCGATGCGGTTGTTGTTGGTGGTGGTAATGGTACTGTTGATGTTGTTGATGGTGGTACTGGTTATGTTGCTGGTGCTGCTGCTGGTGTTTGTAATCTTTGCACCATATTCTCCAAAGCCACTACCTGAGCGTGAAGCTCGTTGACTTCTTCTATTACATCGGGGTGATTGTCGGTTCGGACGAGCGGATAAATAAGATCTAGAATTTGGTGTAGTATATAATCATGACGAGATACTCTGGAAATGAGAGAGAAAATGGTGTTTCGGACAGGTTCGCCGGTAAGTGCTTCAGGTTCATTGCCAAGAGGGCAATGTGGTGGATGGAAAGGATCGCCTTCTTCTTGTCTCCAATGATTAAGGAGGCTACGAACCCATCCCCAATTCATCCAGAATAAATGATGGCTGATTGGTTGATCCATTCCAGTCACACTGCTTTCGGAGCTTGAGTGGGATTCCATTTCGGAATCCGAGGAACTTGAACTGATGACGAATTCCATTTCGTACGATTTGATAAAGGATTTTTCGATACGAAATGATTTTCCGGCTATCGGGTGGTATTCTAACTACATAGAATATCTATATATATAGATCAAAAGATTTCATAGATTACGGAGGAATTTACGGAATATGTCAGGCAAAGTTTACGGTAATAGATACGATAAGATATGATTTAGCAGATACGCTAAGATATGAATTTTGTCTATACACTATTCATGCAATCAATGCAGCAAGACGTGTCTAGACTAAGAATGATAAGCAGGTAATTTCCTAAGGATGGTAAGTAGATGATTTCTGACTAAAAATGATAAACAAAACTTTTGACATGCAGACACGGTCGAAGTCCAGACTCACTAATGCATCTTAACAACTATCAGTTAGACACACTAATGCAAGACCTGGTTCGCTAAGACCACCGCTCTGATACCAACTGAAAGGACCCGTTCATATACATTATAAACGATTCACAATAGTTGATTACATCGCGAGGTATTTGACCTCTATATGATACGTTTTACAAACATTGCATTCGTTTTTAAAAGACAAACTTTCTTTACATCAAAAATTGACGGCATGCATACCATTTCATATTACATCTAACTATAATTGAGTTAATATTAATCTTGATGAACTCAACGACTCGAATGCAACGTCTTTCAGAGTATGTCATGAATGACTCCAGGTAATATCCTTAAAATGAGCTAATGCACAGCGGAAGATTTTTTTAATACCTGAGAATAAACATGCTTTAAAGTGTCAACCAAAAGGTTGGTGAGTTCATTAGTTTATCATAATCAATCATTTCTGTAATAGTAATAGACCACAAGATTTTAGTTTCCATAAATATCCGTACCCTCGCAAGTGTTTAAAAGTATTCTATAAGTTGTAGGCACCCGGTAACAAGCCTTAACATTCATGTTTTACCCTCTGAAGTACACCAGATCAGGTGTGTTTAAAATAACCTCGAAGTACTAAAGCATCCCATAGTCAGGATGGGGTTTGTCAGGCCCAATAGATCTATCTTTAGGATTCGCGCCTACCGTACATAGACAAGTAGTTTAATGTTACCAAGCTAAGGGTATATTTCTGGTTTAAACCCACATAGAATTAGTTTTAGTACTTGTGCCTACTTCGTAAAAAATTTATAAAACATCGCATGTATTCTCAGTCCAAAAATATATATTGCAAAATCAATTAAAAAGGGAGCAAATGAAACTCACAATACTGTATTTCGTAGCAATTATGTATATGACGGCACTGAACAAGTGCAGGGTTTGTCTCGGATTCACGAACGTATCAATATTGTGATTCAATATTGCAGGAAAGTACGTAGACACAACGAAAATGATAAATGTTAGGTTGACCTCACGAGCAATACCCTCGATCAATACCCATAACCTCCATAGTTATAACCCATAATTTCCTTAGCTCTATCCCGTTTGAAAACTTATTTTGAAATCGTCTAAGTATAACTCCGTCGTAGTATTTTATGTATACTAATAATATCTTGAATTAATACAAAGAAAATATATATATGTAATTCGATTGAGAGAGTTTAGAGAAATATATTTTCAAGTTTCTATGAAATAATGAAACCTATTCAATTCTATTTATAATAGATTTTTGAATTATTAAAGTGAATTATTAAAGTATGAATTATTAAAGTGAATTATTAAAGTATGAATTATTAAAGTGAATTATTAAAGTGAATTATTAAAGTATGAATTATTAAAGTGAATTATTAAAGTGAATTATTAAAGTATGAATTATTAAAGTGAATTATTAAAGTGAATTATTAAAGTATGAATTATTAAAGTGAATTATTAAAGTATGAATTATTAAAGTGAATTATTAAAGTGAATTATTAAAGTATGAATTATTAAAGTGAATTATTAAAGTATGAATTATTAAAGTGAATTATTAAAGTATGAATTATTAAAGTTAAAGTAAAGTAAAAGTAAAGTAAAGGTAAAGTTAAAGTATAGTAAAAGTATAAAACTATATACGTATAATATGCGTATAAATATATATAATATTAATTTAAATCGTTATGTATATTTAATAAAATAAAATATAAATATCGTTATCTTTATCATACTGGTTAAGTAATGAGTTGTTAAAAGTGGTTCTAGATATTTATAAAAGATATATACGTTTTAATAATAAAGTTCTTTTTAAACTGAAAATGTCTTTTGTACTTTTGAAACTAAATCAAATAAATATGATAATTTTGTTTTCCAAAACTAAATATATTTAAGAATCATTTTGTTAAAAGGTTAAAATAATGGAAATCGTTATATCATAAAACATTTTAGAAAAGTAGAATTATATATATTCATAATAGGTTTCAAGTTTTTAAATTACAATTATTGGTGAAGCATGGGATAAAGTCCAAAGGTTAAATAAACGTATGAAATCATCTTAATGAAAAATGTCGAGTTACTTAACTTGTCGATATCCAACATCTAAGTTATTTACACTCCACGTTCTTATTTTCATATTAAATAAAATGAAAGTTAACATAGTTATCTTATCAAGGTCACGAGAAAAATATTATAAAACATGCCTTGGAAATTAAACAGAAATTTCCACTAACCCTTGTCTAGTTTCCGTTAATTGACACATTTGTTCTTATTTATAAATCACTTTACCATTTTCCGAATGTTGTCAAAAAGAATAGATTTCTTAAATCATAGTGGACCTCATAACATAGGCCCGTAATCATATCATAATGTATCTGATAATTCAATCATTTGATATTATCTCTTAATTCTGTCGATAAATATATCGAAACAAATACGTTCATGTAAAGTATCATATATCTAATACTTTGTTAATGTTTTCAGTTAATATTATATATTATATATACATATCTATATACTCATAATTGTTCGTGAATCTTCGAACACGGTCAAAGGGTAATTGATTACATGAATGTAGTTCCAAACTTTTTGAGATTCAACATTACAAATTCTGCTTATCGTGTCGGAAACATATAAAGGTTAAGTTTAAATTTGGTCGAAAATTTCTGGGTCGTCACATAATTGCTCTTTAAAAAAATTACCATCCAAGGGGGAGTATTGTAAATTTAGTAGTTAAATATGGATGGTAATTAGTCAAATATGGATAGTAAAATTTGTACCATATATATGTGCATAATGTAAGTTACAAAAACACACATATACATTAAATACATCACACCTCTTCAACCTCTTTCACTCCTATATCTTCTACAACACATCTCTCTTTTATTGGTTCTTTCAATTTGAATATATTGAACCAGGCCACTAAAGGTAGTTATAAGCCTACTGAAATATAACAAATCGTAGATTATAATTTGTGTTTTGATGTGTTTTATGATGCGTGTATTTATGTGGATAAAAAGAGAGACAAAAAAGATCTTTTGAAAAATAAAAATTAGAAATTTCAGTCAAAATAACTGTTTTGCGAAAGAAATAAGGAAAAGAAAATTTGAAGAGTGTATGTGGTCGGACGTTAGGGGTGTTCAATTGAAACCAAATTGAATGAAAACCGAGAAAAAAATTATACCGAATTTTAATTTAAATTTCGGTTCGGTTTTCGGTTAAACTTTTTTGAAGTTGGTTTTACTGACAAGCGATTTCAAAATTGAATTCAAAAAATAATATATTAGATTATTAATAAATATAGACAAAAAATCGATTTTAAAAGAAAAAGTCGATTGTCCCCGCAGCTTTGGCTCAGTGGACATGTGGTGGTGCCTAGCACCCCCGCCGGGCTAGAGGTCTCAGGTTCGAGGCTCGTCACCTACAAAGGATATTATTTGAAAGAAATTCCTTGAGGGTGGCCCAAAGGGAAGGTTTTACCGACCCGCTTCGGGACTAAGGTCTGGCCCGCCTGCCCCGTATGGGATGGTTTAAGGGTCGGATCCACTGAGTGTGGTTCGGGTTTCCTGCCCGAACGCGTGTGTGTGTGCAAATGATGACTAGGCTTCGGTCCGGACTTATGCAAGCTTGCCGTTAAAAAAAAAAAAAGTCGATTTTAAAATCGATTTTTTATGATTATTTTGCTTAAATTATGATTTTTCGAGTTTTTCGATTTCAACTAAAATCGAACCAAATTCAGTTTGATTTCGGTTTTGGATTTAAATTTGAATTCGGTTTCAGTTTTCAAGTTTGCTTCCAACATTTTCAAAACCGAATAAATCTAGAAAATCAAAACCGAACCAATGAATACTACTAGACGTTGAGCTTGAATGACGACCAAACGTGACATGATGGCATTTCCCTCTTCGTGCTCTAATTAATATACATGCATCATGTAACATGTTTTCCAAGTCCATCTCTTTCCTTACTTTAATCGATAATTTCATAAAATAAAAAACCCAAATCAACATTGTTACATTATTACATACAGTATTTATTAAATATCGTCATATTGTTTTCATAAAAAGTGACATGTGATCAAGTTTCAAGTATTTCAATTGGCGGCGGCTCTTGTTCCACTTGTCAATATTACATTTGGACTACACAACCATGGCTATTGGGTTGTAATTGTTTTTCGTGAGAGTTCAAATCTCAGTAAGTTGGCTCGGGATGGCATTATCTATTTGGGTAGTGATATTTCCACACATCTTTTTACTTCATCCAACATTAATTTAGGTTTCTTCCAAAAATACCCTTGTATCATTATCATTATTTTAATATATAACATTTTGTTTATTCATTTTTAATTCTTAAAGCTTTTGTTTCCAGTTTGTTCATAGCAATTCTTTAAATTCTTTGAATATCAGTAATTAAAAATGAGAAACAAATCAAAATGTAAGAATAAATTAAAAACAGCCACAATTAGAAGGCAATTGTTCACGAATCATTCGGAGGTGTCATTTTTTTTTGAAAGATCAACAGAGATTTTATTAATAAAGAGAAGATACAAAGAGGAGGGCAAAACCCAACCTAAACCGCGACACATTACAGGTAAAAATAAATACATATACATAAAGAGCTCGAAAAAAAGAAAAAAACAGGAAGGAACTCGACAACGTAGGAAAAAACACTCTTTCATTAAGACCTCCACTACGTTGGGACAACTTGAAAAAGACAAGCCGAATGAAGACATGAATTACAGTACCGGTAATTCGGCGACAAAGCAACTCAGCCCCCATTCACTTAGCCCAAAACATAGCCTCGGCCAAAATTTCAGAGTGTGAAAAAAACCTACAATTTAACCTATTCCATCTTTAGATTTTAAATTGAAGGAGCATGATATAGGATTGGCAATCCACGTGAGCCACTCGAGTTCAATATTTTTGCCGCGACAATTGATCCACTCGTAACTCTTAGATTGGATATCCGAGAAAAGGCAGGGGATGCTTGATGCGTTATTTCCAAAGACGAGGGCATTGCGATTTTTCCATATGTAATAGGTTGTTACCCAAATCACCGCTTGCCAAATCTGAGACCCCAAGTTATCACGAATATGCGGAGAAGGGCATAAGGCAAGATCGGAGTAGGACGTGATTGGGAGATTATCAAAACCCCACCACAACCGAACCTTTTCCCACATAGACGCAGCTGATTTGCAGGCGACAAGTGCATGGTTGATACTCTCGATATCGTCATTGCAGACCGGGCAAAGAACGGAGTTAAGGTCAATCCCTTTGTTATCTAATTCGATTCTAACAGGGAGCCTATTTTTTTGCACTCTCCACATGAAAATACCAATTTTTTGAGGGATTAACTTGTTGAGCAAGGTAGGTTCGGGCAGGGGCTTATTGGCCAAGAAAGCATTCGTTAAAACAGCAGCTAACGAAGCCGAAGAATATTTACCATGCTTTTCATGTTTCCATGTCCATGTATCTGGTTTACCACAAGCAGGGGGGATCACATTTAGAAGTTTTTCCAGATTTTCGAGATCATCCGCCGCCCTCCACCTTGGTTGCGAGGTCCATTCCCAGGTGATAGAAGGCCTGCTGTCTGACCGAGAGATTCTGTCAGCAACCGAAGCGTTTTTGTGGAGTTCAAGTCTATGTAACCTGGGATATTTGAGAAAGAATGCTTCGTTACCACACCATACCTCATCCCAAAAGCTTGTGTCTGAGCCTGTGCCTATCACTTTAACGAAAGAATTAGAAATATCACACCCTAACTTGTTTAGGGTGTGTTCGATATTAATGATAGAAAACCACGTTCGACCCGAAAATTTTTTAAGGTTTAAGCTCGATTGTGGAGAAAGACATCCAAGCCCCCCATGATCCCCATAAATACTTTTAATTACTTCAACCCAAAGAGAGTTTTTTAAAGTTAAGAATCTCCACCACCATTTTGTTAGAAGTGTGAGGTTTTTAAAATTAAGAAACCCGACATTTAAACCACCGGAGTCATAAGGTAGACAGATTAACTTCCAATTTACCCAAGCCATTTTTTTATTATCAAAGGACCCGCCCCAAAAAAAGTCGCGACGCATACCTTCTAGTTCCTTGATGACACGAGCAGGGGCTACGAAGAGAGAAAAGTAGTAAAGGGGGAGGCTATTTAAAGTTGCTTTTATGAGGGTAAGACGACCACCAAATGATAACGACTTGGCCTTCCAAGTGGAGAGCCTTTTTTTGAATTTATCAATAACGGGTACCCAATTTTTGTAAAGTTTGAGATTTGCGCCAATAGGTAACCCTAGGTAATTAAATGGGAAACTACCCTCCATAAACAGGACCGTACCATTCAGCGATTTTTTTAAAATTTTTTTCTGACCAACAGGATATCGGAACCCCTTTTATGCATAGCCATGTTAGCCTTGAAGATTGAAAACATTTATCTTTGAGCTTTCTGACGTTCTTTAACCACTGATGAACAACATGCTTTTCGTTTGACAGAATGTTTTTTACCGTATCTTCATTATCAAAGGATAGGCAAATATCCAGGCCACCTAAATATCTGATATTGAAGTCAGTTAAACCTTCTGCAGAACATAGAGTTGGGAATTGCTCGATAAGGTCAATGTTTATAATTTCCCCAATTATTGAATGTTCCAGCAATTGAATGTTAGAATCTTCTTCTTCGATATGGATTCTTCGGGTAATATCCTCTCTTGTAGGGGGTGTTCCATTAAGTACATCATTGAAAGAGCGATCGTCTCTGATCCCTGATTTGCTTTGTTGTTGCAGGTTTACTTTGGGGATGTGATTTGGTGGTTGATGGGGCTTGTGTTGGTTGGGTTGGATAGGGGAGGTTGGGTTGTTTTGGCCGGAGTGACTGGTTATATTGTGATTTCGATTGGGATTGGAGTGTTCGATTGTTTTCTTTGTCCTGGCATGAGCTCGATAAGCCCTTAGCCAGTTCCCTCCAAGGTAGATGGTGTTTAAACGATTGAGAAGATAACTTAGGTCCTTAATACCAGAAAATCTAACAAAACCAAATTTTTTACCATTTTTTAGGACCTTGTTAGGAGGGAGGTATACATCATTAACCATGCCATATCTTTTAAAGAAGATGCGAAGGTCATTGTCGGTCCAGTGGTCAGGATGATTGAAGAATAGTATCGAAGTGGGTTCTGAGGATTCAGGTGATGAGAACTGACGGATTGGAATATTGTTGGGGTAGGTGGCAATAGAGTGATTGTGTTTAGGAGGGGGTGAGTTTGTGGGTTTGTAACTTCCATATTTGTGGATTAAGTTTCGCAGTCTGTTGTGTTGCAGATTGGGTTTGGTTTTTTGTTTGCGTGTGACTTCGATCCATACTCCATTGTTTTCATCTTGATTGATTTGTTGTCTGTTTACCGGGATCCATCTCTTAGTTGCCGGAGGAGGTGTGAAGGGGGAGGTGGGGAGAGGGAAAGACATGGGGATCGTTCAAGTTCAAAAAGTCTTGTACATACAAAAGCCAGTCGTATTCGGAGGTGTCATTGTAATTTACTCCGTATTAAAGAACCAACTTTTATAAAAAAATCAATTGCACTTAACCCAAATTCATCATCCGGAACAACAGATATTCCGGTAAAAAAAGGTGCAAATAAATTTTTATGAGAGTAACCGGAAACAGACCAGAGCTGTAAAGAAAGAACATTTTCGTCGGCCAGTGGCGGCACACGAAATCAAACAACGATTTCCGTTGTTTCTAGTTCCCAAAAAACCCATCTATACTGAACTTGGTGCTGAAACAGACCAGATACAGCTAAACAACCAGAAAAAATCAAAGAAAATAGTGGCCGGAATATATTCCGGCGACGTGAAACGGTGGCGCGTGGCGGCGTGCTTGGCGATGATTCTCGGAGAAACTTGTACTCTCAAGTTCGGAAAAATACAAGAAGTTTATTGGTATAGGTAGTGGCTTTTGATACGATTCAAGATAAAATTCATTCCAAATTTTGGGGTTGTTTTTCTATTTTTGGCATAAGTAGCCTCAGAAAGTTATACGAGAGAGACAAATGCATTTTCTTTTGTTTTGACCCCTACATACCTAGCTAATCAGGTAAGGATATAAGAAGGTTAAATAAAATAAATTAACTTATTTTTCAAGGGTATTTTAGGAAGTTTGCTGAAATAATGTTGGATCTATAAAAAAAGAAGTTGGAAATATCAATTCCCTTTTTAACCATGATTTAACTTATTTGGACCAACTTTAACTTATGATTATAGTATTAATTAATTCTCTTTTCTGTAATTACCAAAATTAATTCATCATATTTCTCTCCTGTATATTAATTAGTCTCATTTTCTTTCTATTTAATTAAAATTCTATACAAATAAACTAGCAACTATAAAATATGTACATGATGCATCACCATTTGTACTATTCATTTTTACCACACCAATATTAGGAAGTATTATTTCTTTTTATCCATTAATAATTAATAATAATTAAATATGTACATAAGCCATCTTCTATATTTAATAAAATCGCTCCATCATGGACGTTCAAAGTAAAACCTTATTTATTTTTTCCTATTAATAATAACATATGTACGTTGCATTTCCGGTTTAAGTTTACTGTAAAACGTAAAAGTAAAACCTTAATATAAAACGTAAAATTAAACTAAATACTTAAAACACACACATAAAACATTTACGTTTAAAGTTTTATATTTACATTTTCTATTTGCGTTTTACACTTACTTTTTCCGCTTCCCGTTTATATATTTTCGCTTATGTTTTTCCTCTATATTTTACGTTTACATTTACGTTTTTACCTTTTGCATTTACATTTTTTGTTTATATTTTCCATTTACGTCTTTCATTTACGTTTTAGTTTTAGTTTGTGTCTTAAGCTTTACATTAACATTTTCTATTTACGTTATACTTTTACGTTTTACATTAACGTTTTTCATAAAACATAATTTAATTGTAAACGTAAAACGTTAACGTAAATTAATTTAGCTTTTGTGTATGTTGGTTTTCAAAAAAAAAAAAAAAGAAGTTGTTTTTAAATATAAAATTATAAACCAAAAAATTTATTTGAAAACTCAAACGTGGTCCAACAAAACGTAAGAATCGATTACCCACTTACATTCTTAATTATAATTAACTTTTAATCTTATAGTTTTAGTTATTAATTTTTAGTTAATATAATAATAACAATAACAATAACAAAATAAGTGATAAAAATTATAGAATATAATCATTACCCTATTAATTGTGTTGGATTTACATATTTATCTTAAAATTTCGTGCAATTCTTTCTCTTATTTGGACAAATTTGGTCCAAAGCATAGGACCCGCTCGGGATAGTTTGTAATGTAATAGGGTCTATATTCTTGTTTTAGACATCTCTAAACGTTCTAGTGTTTTTGTTGGGCTGGAGAGAAGTCTAGCCTTTTTGTTGGTTAATTTTTTTGGGGTCAGTCACGCCCGTGCCGTCATTGTTTCTTGGAAAATGACGTAGATGCACTTTTTAAAAACTTTTGGAAGAGCTTTTTTTAAATGCAAAAATATACAACTCGTCCGCACAAAAGTTGTGCGAACTCCTGACTTTTTTTATTTTATTTTTATATCATACCAAGCACGATAAGTTACGACAATGTTACCTTAGTTCGAACATATCCGCACACACACGCTAGGACATAGATTGTTCTGACGCCCTCTTTATTCCATGAAGCAAAAATTACGACCTCTTGTATGAAGTCCGCATTTACCCGCACAAAAGTACGTGTGGACTTAACTTTTGTGCGAACTTAAAAGCACAAGTACTTGCGCAAAGATTTGCGGATCTAAACCCGCACAAACGTAAACATTATTTTGTGTGGATTCAGTCTTTTTTGCTCTAACTCAATATTTTTTATGCTTGTTAATTTATTACGAAGAAACGAACATCTCAAATCTGAGTCAGAGCGTATGTGGGTGCGGGTACGTTTTGACTCATTTAACGATATCGTAACCTCGACTACTAGATAACTTCAAAAAACACAGGTCACATTGTGTCCCCACAACATCCGTGCAGATGAATGATGTATTTTTCGAAGAAAAAAATTGTATTTTCTCATAAAAATTGAAAAAAATGTATCTACGTCATTTTCTCTTATTTCTATATGCGTTTTGATGAAATGTTATATTGTTAATGTATTTGCTTGTTTTTCACAAAAGAAAAATAATAAATGAATAAATAAATTTACTGACATGCAATTCCGTTATGAAGATAGATATTTTCAAGTTTGATTTTATACATTTAGATTTACTAATTCGCCCTTAAATGATAATAAATCTCCCATTAGTATTTATTGAAAGGTATTATGGAACATTGTATGAAATTGTAGTAAATTTATAGGAAAAAGAAGTGGAAATATCACCTCTCCTTGCATTAAGTGACTACTCCATTAGTAGAGTTTTGTCACTCTCGCATTCAGTGCATTATCTATTACTTCTATTACTTCCAAAAACTTCAATTATTCACGCAACGAAAATTTAATCCAATTAAAAAGTTTAACTCGTCATAGCACGTAACTATACTGAAAATCATTGAGGTTAATTAATGTCGTACCAAAGATGATGAAACGGAAGCGAATGCCAACACATTGTAGCGACCGAAATAAGTGTCCGAGAGCAAAGCACCACTTAACGTTCCGAAATTACAAGTACCGCTAAAGATGTTAACCAAGTTCATTGCTGTTATGGAGTTCATATGGAATACTGTTGTTAGATACACAAGTAGATTTGATTGTGTCCCAATCGCCCCAATTTTCTCAAATGTCTCGTTTCCTACAAAAATTAGTAAATCTTTTGAACAATGTTGTACATTAAGTAATTAAATAATTAAAATGTGAATTTTTCCTAACAACAGCTAAGGTGCATAAAACTCATACAATTTCAAACCTACCTTTTGAAAGTAAAATATACAATCGTTATGTAAAAAAAATTTATGCACTTTAGTTACAGTGCAAGGTGTGTTGTTAAAAAACTTACTAAAATTAATTATATAATAAAATTATATCAAGTGATGTTTTTTCAAAAATAACGAATACTATAATAGAGAACTTTTATCGGAAGATGAAAACGATATGAAGGGGTTACCGATGACATATGGCATAGCTTTGATTCCTCTATAGTTTGGCTTCTTCAATGTTTCTTCCACTTTCTCAAAGGTTTTCATTTCCATAGCTCTGTCTTTGATTCCTTGTAATGTTTTTTTTACCCTTACTATCTTAACTTGACTCTCTTTAACATATGTTCATTTAATGTATATTGAGAGATGCAATATGTAATATGTTAGATAATTCAACTCTCTTCGACTGTTTAACACCCATTTAATGAGGTTGTCAAGTCAAGAAATTGTTGACAAATGTCCATGTTGATCAGTTGTCATTCACTACTCTAGAAAGAATACAACAACACACAATATCGCAAAGCGAGGTACGAGAATTAAGGTACGAAGTATACCATTCAGTTACTCAAAGATAAAGGGAGTTATTTATCTACCATTAACATTAAGTAGAGCAAGTCATCCATGTATTAGTGACTGCTTCCAGAAGGACCTCCAACCCATACACTAATTAATACGGAGTATATCTTGAATGATATAAACCCTGTGCGGTATATTGCATTATTGGTTTACTATCTATAGAAATACATAATGTGTTAGAAATTGGCTATGAATTGACTATCTGGATTGATTCTTGAATCGTGTATTCACTTTCTCTGTAAAGTATTTCGACCCAATAATTGTCTTGGTTTTATGAAATCTTTACAGAGATAAGACAAGAACGCAATTAATGATTTTGGCAATGAAATCACTAAAGAATTATCTGAGAGATTTTGTGTGTGTTTCTGTTGTTTTATGATTGCAGAATGACCAAAAACCGAAATAAGAAAAACTCCGGTTCTCGGCAGTTAATACTTGAAAGGATATAACCTTTCATTTCGAGCGGGAAAAACTGTTACACCACTTGGCTGGAATACACTTTCACAATATAACGTATAGTGTATTTTGGTTGAGGTTTCGTGGCGCTGCCCGCTCACCTGGGAGCGGGACCCCAGCCAGGGGCGCTGCCCCTTGGACCTCGCAAGGGGGCACATCCCCCTAGACCCCTGAAATTACGCGACAGTTAGTAGCCAACTCTTACGGACGTGTACTCCACACTCTCCGAACCCGTTGTTAAGTATAACTAGCTAACTCTTGCATTCAAGTAAATCACAATTATCTAAAATGAATGTTGGATGACTCTAAAATCACCAACAAATCCCCCTCATTTTAGTGTAATCTTTGATTTACTAAAATAATCAAACAAACAGAACAAAATAATGCGTAAATGAAAATATTCATGAAAAATTGAATTTCCACTTAGTATAATATTTACTAGAATAAATCAGGGTGTTCATGAAGAATTGAACCCTTCAATTTATTTAAAAACTATAAAATAATATACAAATCAGTTTCTTACATATCCCTAAGATAAAATTGACACTATTATAAGTCATGTGTCCCAATCCTTCAGTGAACATATCGGCAGCTAAGTCCAAAGCTCCTTGAAGCAGCAAAACTTCATGCTCACATAGATAGTTCTTTTACATCTTGCACCTGCATATGCAATTTTTCAAAAGAACTATTAAGAAGAGTAACTTCAACCTAACTCAACTTGCAGGTCTAAACACATACTTTGGGATCAAAAAATTTTATGCGTTTCAATCTTCAGAAAGTAAGCTTTCCTCATTGAATTCAGCTCATAGCGTTGTACTATAAGGGAATCGGGCGTCTCACTTTCGAAGATTTATACGAACTTCAATCCCACTTCAATAGCCGACTTGTGCACTAAGTCTCGGGCTAATGCTTTCGTTAAGTGATCTACCAAATTTTGTTGTGATCTAACAAAATTTAAGGATATCACACCATTTGAAATCAGCTCGCGAACCATTTGAAATTAGCTTCACTGTCACAACGGATGGAGATAGGAGATATTGACTTTGGCCACAAAGGAATTTCTTGTATTAAATTTCTCAACCATTCAGCTTCCTTACCAGCTGCAGCCAAAGCTACAAATTCAGACTCGATGGTTGAATTTGTAATGCATGTTTGCTTCTTAGAAGCCCATGATATAGCACCTCCTCCAAGTAGGAATATCTAACCAGTGGTAGATGAATGGTCTTCGAAGTTGGTGATCCAACTTGCATCCCAAAATCCTTCTAAAACTGAAGGGAACCCAGAATAAGTGATACCATAATCCATCGTAGCCTTCAAGTGCTTGAATACTCTTACCACAGCACGCCAATGAGTAGCATTTCGATTGCTAGTAAACCTACTTAGTTTTCCCACTATGAAAGCAATATCTGAGCGTGTGCTAGTCATAGCATACATCTACATCCAATTGCTCGAGAGTATTCAAGTTGTGATACAGCTTTACCCGAATGGGGCATAAGCTTCACAGTCTAATCAATGGGAGTGTTCAAGGGAGAACATGTATCACATTTGAACCTTTTCAAAATCTTCTCAATGTAATGAGATTAAGGAATAGTGGTACCTCTATCATCCCTCTTAATCCTTATGCCTATGATTACATCCGCCACTCCCATGTCCTTCATGGAAAACTTTAAAGACAAAAAGACTTTTGTTCTATCAACTTGATCTTGGTCAGTACCAAAGTTCAACATATCATCCACATATAAGCAAATGATCACACCTTTACTAGATTGATCAAATTTTCAATTTACACATTTGTCATATTGGTTTCACTCAAAACCATTAGACAACACCACATCATCAAACTTCTGATGCCACTGCTTAGAAGCTTGTTTCAACCCGTACAATGATTTAACTAGCTTGCACACTTTATGCTCTTGACCTAGCATAACAAATCCTTCTGGTTGTCTCATATACACTTCCTCTTCCAAATCACCATTCAAAAATGTTGTTTTGACATCCATTTGATGGATTACTAGATCATATGTAGTAGTGGGTGCTATCAATAATCTAATCATAGTAATACGAGCAACAGGAGCATATGTATCGAAATAATCAATGCCATCCTTTTGTTTAAAGCCTTGGATACCCAATCTAGCTTTAAACTTGTCAATTGTGCCATCGACTTTCATCTTCTTCTTGAAGATCCATTTGTTCCCCAGAGGTTTGCATCCAGGTGGTAAATCTGTCAATGCCCAAGTATTATTCTCCAAAATAGAACTCATCTCGTTTTGAACAGCTTCTTTCCAAAAAGCAAAGTCATGAGATTTCATAGCCTCATCAAAGGTTCTAGGATCATCATTTATACTATAACAATACAAAAATTGTGACTGAACACAATCTCTCAATCCTTCAACTAGGTAAAGCGGGAAATCAGAACTGATGTGCGAGAAGTGTCGTATAAATTGTCGTATAAAATAATATGGAAAAATACCGATTAAAGATTTCTACACACTAACGGGCAGTGTACCCGATCGTATAGTAGTATAGTAACTGGTTTAGTTCCGTGTATCGTTTCAAGGACAGTTGTATTAGCCAAACTAGAATTAGAAACTATATTATGATTAACTAAGTAAATGAAACTTAAAGGTACAAGTTTTATGTTTTGGTGGCCATTTAACGATTTAGCCAAATCAGAGAAGGTTTAAATGTAAAAACAATATTTTTGGTCTTTTAAATTTATAAGATGAAAATAAATGCAAAGAAAGCAAGTAAGATAGTTTTGATTTAAATCAAAGAGATAAAATGTTCATCTAGATATTTTACCCTAGGTATTGGATGTAAGTTTTGATATTAAGGCCTGATTGAATAATTATGTGTGTAAGTTATCTAATAGGTTCACTAAGAGTTCTCTTGAATAAACACGCAAACACAATCACAAGATCAAGGGTTCCCTTTTCACTATGGTTCTTGTATTTGTAATCAAATAACTATTAAAAGCATGCTAATCACCTAAATCGACCCGCCAAGAGTTCTCTTTAGCGAGTACTCAAACTAGAATTACTAAGTGAGGGTTCCGTATTACTTAGACCTTTTCGTTTGTGACAAGTTGATTAGCTAGATCAAAGACTTGAATAACAATTGTCTTTGCGTTCGCTCTACACAATTCATTCCTATTTTGTTTAACCATTTTAATCTAGTTTACCCCCTTGGTCCGGTTTAGTAAACAATCAATCTAAGACAAGTTGATTGTAAATCAATATGATACATCAACAAGAGTTCTCTTTATCAACAACATATCAATTAACTAGATACAAATGATTTTAACAGCAATAAGCATGGTTCTTAATTCAAGCTTTAATCTATCACACATAATACATTCAATCAATAAGATTACATCCAATACCTTGGTTATTAATCTAGACAAACATTATAGAAACTAGCCAACAATCATGGTAACAGACAACATAACAATCAGATTAACAACTGAAATCATTGTTTTTAGAACAAGGAATAACCTACAAGAACAAGGAGTTCTTGGATGATGAAGGTTTTGATCTTTGATGTCTTGATGTTGAGCCTCTTCCAAGAGCTTGGAGTTCTCCAATTTTGCTCCTCAAAATCGTCTCTGTACTCTCTGGTTCGTAAGTTCTAAAACAGTCCCTCAAAACAGTAGTTTTAAAGTGGAGAAAGTAGGTAAAAAGCACAAAAGTCGGCTGAAACCTACTACGGGACGGCGTCCAAAAAGGCTGGACGGCGTCCCGTCCTTAAGAGCTAGACGGCGTCCTCATATCCAGGACGGCGTCCTGTTTCAAGAGGCTGGACGGCGTCCTATAACCCAGGACGGCGTCCAGATACGCTGAAATCCACTGTTTCGCTTTCTTTTCAATCCTCTTTTATTTGGACGAAGCCTAATACCTTGGAGGCTTTGTTTTACCATTTTAGAGCACTAAATAGACCTTAAGTCGTATCGGGATCAACCAATGTCATAAATCATCAAAACTCTTTGTAAATCACTCTTCCGATACAAATTTGCGCATCTTGGATTATCACTTGTAGAAACGCCTTCATTATCCTCGATTCTAGAGCATTTTACACGATATTGCGATAGATATATATGATGTTATTGAGCAATATCAAAACACCCCACACTTAAACCTTGCTTGTCCTCAAGCAATTCTTTCTTTACAAAGTAGAACAATATCAAACATAATCACACAATATAGATTACAAACACTACATGAATCACTCGAAGCATACGAAACACACACGTTGATATGAAACACAACTCACGCTATATACACAATGGAAACACACACACACACATTTTTGGGAGATTAGAGCCAAGTATCCGAAAAATTTGACCCTAGGGAAATCAGGATCTTATGAAAACGTTTTATGATTTTGAAAATATCATGCTAGTTTTTAATACTATGCACGTTTTCTGATTTTGATCGGATTTTCTGAATTTTTAAAAATGAGTGCGGGTTTTCCGCTAATGGTCAAGCCAATCCCTCTCACGGTACCTAACATTACGAGATGTCGGTAGAAAATAATGTGCTTTAGGAGGATACACATTACGTCCGGACATCATTGACAATTATGAGGTAATCATCTAATCCGTTAAATCAATCATGAAGATTGAGGTTTATCAGTCTTAAAAGCTGATATTTTACCTTTCTGGAGGTTATCCTTTCGGGGATCTGATAAATCACTAACATTTTGTGTATACATGGTGCCCCCCGTTTTACTAGTTAATCTCCCTCATTGAGATAAACTTTGACTACCAGTTTCCCTGTTTGACGTTGAGGCCTGGTAGATTTCCAGTAGATGTCAGTAATGACTTTTCAAGAGTTTTTGTCACCCTACAACTGGTCTGGACTACATCTTCTGAATTGAATCAGTAAGTGTGTCATTCGGAAGACTTTACTTCCTTGAGGATGGAAAAGATACATCCTATTGGTCATACCAAGTGGTCGGACGCAACATTGTCCTTGTTAGGAGAAACAATGAGGACCGTCCTTAGGGTTTTCGATCTGGCGCGAGATCCGGATTCCGACCACGCTATACAATCACCGCTCTCTCACGGTTTACACTCGTTTTGGTACAAGTGACCTACAAGTTAGCTTACTAAACTAGTAGGATTTTCATTCAAATAATTGAATGATAGTGCAACTTCAAAGACTATTAATAATTTAAAATGTAAACCAACATTTATTTTCTAGATTTTAAGATCATAATGCGTATAACATGGTTTTTGGACTTTTAATCGTTTTTAAGGCTACTTGAATGAAAATTTTAAAATTTTTATAATAAACGCCTTAATTTTAGTGAAACGAGTTCCCGATAAATTTCTATTCCCCACCCCACACTTGAGATCATGCAAGGCCCTCATTGCATGAAATCAGAAAAAGGATTAAATTTAGAGGGTAAAGCGATAGGGTGATTGTAGAAATTTTCAATTTTTAACCTGCAAATCGTGGAACATGTAGACGGATGCCGCTGAACTTACTGCCAACATAAGAGCATCGTCCATTCCGCGATTATCATCATACATACATCATAATATCAAATGTCGCTGAACTTAATGCCAGTCTTTGAAGTTCAATCACGCTGCACAAATTAACAAACCACACAATTTATAATAAAAAGAACGGTGTTTTTACAACCATAACCGTTCATAAATCTACACAATTAGCCAGTTATTACAAACCAAATATTGTCTAAAATCACACCACACAAATTAAATTGTCTCAAAATAAAGTATAAAATGATCAAAGGCACGCAGGCCTAGTTATCAAACGGCCAAAAATAATTACCCGAACCATCTCTGTACGGGCGTCCCTGTGGATATTCCTGCTCAAATCTGTTCCGAGCATCCTGCAACGCAGCGGTATTATCATAAATCGGGTGAGGCGGAGGTGGGTTTTGAGGATCCGTGTAATATTGGGGTGTCAGACGTGTCGTCCCATAGTACTGCTCGGGGTTGGAATAAAACAACTCTGAGTTATGGTTATTCCAATCAATACCATAACTCATCCATCCCTGATCGTGCACTTGAGCAATCTGTCGTTGCTCCATTCGCTGCTGACTATCCCACATTCGATCGTTGTGCGTCCTTTGTTCGTTCGGGCTCAACCTCATGTTATTAACACTACCAACCAAACTGTCCCAACTTGATTGGGACGGATGCCACGGAACCTGATCACCAACATTAGTCTGTGCCTCCATTTCCGCCTCTTCTTCCTGCTGCTGTTCTTGCTGCACGCCACTGCCACTTGCGCCACCTGCGCCACCTGCCTCAAAAGGTACCAAATGCCCATTTCTATCTTTCATAAGAATTTCAGCATTAATATAAGAAACCTTTTTTAATGGTTTCATGACGTTCGTACACTCCTGTAATCTGCTGAAATCTATGTTAAAATGTCGAGCAAGTCGGGTGATGTAGTGGCCTCCCAGAAGTGGCTTCTGTTGCCGTGTCTCGGTAGCAATGGCCAGGAAATAATTACCGATCAACCCAGGAATGTCGGTATAGTAACCCCGCTTTATTTGGTCCATAATCCATAAATCCAACGTTTTCACTTTCTCGTGACCCTCAACCCTCGCATTAAAAGTGCATGCGATAAGTCTATGAAGCAGTTTATCATCCCGGGCTGCGATTTCGTTGTACCTGTGCCTGCTTGATCTAAACTGTGCAGCCGCATTCAGCCTACAAATCCTTCTCCAATAAGAAACATCACTAAATTCATGCCGGCCAACATAATTGGAGGCCCGCAAGTATTCACCTAACTGGGTATCGGTGAGTTCCTCAAAAATACCCAAAACTCGGCATAGCTCAAAACTACTTATACCCCTGTACTCACCCCCTAAACGAAATCGAAGAAAGTCATTTGACAAATAATCGCTGACATTGTTAAATCGCACAGTTGAGTAGAATTCTTTAAGCAGCACCGGATAAATTGGTTCGTTGATGCTGAAAACTTGCTCCCAAGCGTGGGTGACTACTCTACCGTAGGGGATGGCGAGTAAGTTAGAAACATGGCGGCGCATACCCGCCTGTTCCAATGGGCCCCAGATAAAATACCAAGTGGCATTAATAGGCCTACGGTTTATCGTCTCAAATGTTTCTGCGTAGTCTTTGTCGTTTTGAACCTGTGTTAACCAAACTCGAGGATCATTTCGATCCTCCTCTTCTTCTTCTCCTGACGATGATGATGAATGATGTTGCTGTTGTGGTGGTTGTCGTGGTGGAGCCAAACCTGCTGTCCTTCCTCTCTTTGCCGGTCCTCCTCGGCTTGATTGTCCCTGCAAAACATTAACACCAGACCAAAAGAACATAGAAACCGTTGTGTTAATGTTAGCTAAAACGTAACCGAGTAGCAAGAGAACTTAATCATTCCATTTCAAGTTCATAAGTATTATGACTCATTTAAGCAAAAGCGTATGTTCACAATTTTAAACCAAAGTCAACTATAGTCAACATAAACCCGTTAATAACTTTTCAAAAATGAAAATCACAACTTCACAATGTAGCATCAACTTATGACTCAAGGATTCAAGCATGTTGTGTTATAGGTCATAACATTTAAATTTGCATTCTAATGATATTCATTACAAATCATAACAAATTTTTCGCAATTTTAGTTCAAATGACCTATTATAACATCATACATTATGGCATTCCATTCCATCAATTTACTTTAACAGGCCCATACAAATGAAAATCAAGCATACATACTTCATAAGTTCATTACAATTCAACAATATGCTAAAAAATTCAAGAACATTCAAAAATGACCCGGCCAATTTGACATCAATATCACCAACACAATTAAATACTTCACAAGATTCATTTACATCATACACAAACTGAACATCATGAACTAATCACCCTAAATTCGGATTCAAATTTCACAAACCCTAAAATCATGAACAAACCCTTAAAAGCATGTAATCTTTGCAAAATAAACACATTATGGGCAATTAAACTACTAAGGCATGTTAATCTTAACAATAATCATGTAAATCAAACACCCCACACTTATCCTTCACCAATTTATAGATATAAACATACAATTCAAGTAATTGATAAAGAAAAGTGTAAAAATAGAGTATCCATACCCTAGAAAACATGATTTGAAGTTTGGATTTGAAGAAGAAAACGCGAAATTGAGGTAGAAATTAGGGTTTTTGGAGAGTGTTTCGTGTTTGGCAGAGAGAAATGGATAAAAATGTGTTTTGTGGTTAAGAAATGGGTTGGATAGGTATTTAAAACGTATTTTTTTTCTGAGTCAGTCACTCTAGACGGCGTCCAGAAAGGAGGACGGCGTCCAGGTCTTCATTTTGGGACGGCGTCCAGGAAAGTGGGACGGCGTCCAGTTCTTCATTTTGGGACGGCGTCCAGGAAATTGGGACGGCGTCTAGGTCTTTAAATGGGGACGGCGTCCAGGAAAATGGGACGGCGTCCCATTGCACTAAAACTCACTGACCTGTTTTTCTGAGTCGCGCGTGTTTAAAGGCCAAACGTAAATCATTTTGTACCAAACTAAAATTTATCGTGCACACATTTCAAACCTATTTACAATTGTGAACCATTTTTAATGAGTCGTTCACCAAACTCGTCCCCATTTTGATTTATGCTTTGTTCTTGAAGTTGAGGCTAACCTCATCCTCAATTTCTAGGGGACCATCAACATAGTGTTTGACCCGGTGGCCATTCACTTTAAAAGTATCACCCTTCCAGTTCACCATTTCAATTGTACCAAAAGGGTACACCTTTCTGACCACAAATGGTCCCGTCCATCGGGACTTAAGCTTTCCTGGTGATAACTTGAAACGGGAATTGTAAACAAGGACACGATCTCCCTCCATGAATTCTTTTGGATGTTTCAATCTTTTGTCGTGCCATTGTTTGGTTTTTTCTTTGTAAATTAGAGAGTTGTCATAGGCTTCGAGCCTCAACTCGTCTAATTCGTTTAGTTGGGTCAAACGTAACCGACCCGCTTCTTGGTAATCCAAATTGCATGCCCTTAGCGCCCAATGCGCTTTGTGTTCAATCTCCAACGGGAGATGGCATGCTTTTCCTTATACCATACGGAAAGGAGTTGTTTCAATTGGTGTTTTGTAGGCCGTGCGAAAGGCCCACAATGCATCGTTTAACTTGATTGACCACTCTTTTGGATTTGCACCAACGGTCTTTTCAAGTATGCGTTTTAATGACCGGTTGGTGTTTTCTACTTGCCCACTTGTCTGGGGATGATAGGATGTTGAAATTTTATGGATTACTCCATATCTCTTCAACACCTTTTCCAATTGCTTATTGCAAAAGTGGGTGCCCCGGTCACTTATAAGAGCTTTTGGCGTGCCAAACCTAGAGAAAAGTTCCATCAAAAAGTTTACCACAACTCGGCCATCATTTGTTGGTAGAGGTTTTTCCTCCGCCCATTTGGAAACATAATCTATGGCAACAAGTATGTATAGGTAAGAATGAGATTTTGGAAAGGGCCCCATAAAGTCAATTCCCCAAACATCGAACACCTCGCATACTTGGATGCTTTGTTGAGGCATTTCATCCCGTTTAGTGATTTGACCGGCCCGTTGGCACGCATCACAAGCCTTACAAACAGTGTAGGCATCTTTGAATATTGTAGGCCAATAGAAACCGGCCTCGTAAACTTTCCTCCCCGTGATTTGGGGACCAAAGTGCCCACCTGTTGGACCAAGGTGACAGTCAAGCAGAATTTCGGTGCATTCTTTCCCCGAAACACACCGATGAATAATTCCATCCGCACATCGCCTAAATAGATAAGGGTCTTCCCAAAAATAGTATTTTAGGTCACTAAAGAATTTCTTTCTTTTCTGATGTGACCAACCGGTTTCTAGGAATCCACCCGCAAGATAGTTGGCTATGTCTACAAACCATGGATCATCAATTTTCTCAATCTTCATGAGATTTTCGTCTGGAAAGTTATCTTGGATAACAGTCTCATGGAGAACCCCAAGATTCGGGTTCTCAAGTCGAGAAAGGTGATCGGCAGCTAGGTTTTCGGCCCGCTTTTTGTCTTTAATATCGATGTCGAATTCTTGCAAAAGCAAGACCCAACGTATTAACCGGGGTTTAGCATCTTGCTTAGCAAGCAAGTACTTTAATGCCGAGTGGTCTGTATAGACAACCGTCTTTGCTAGTACCAAATAGGATCGGAATTTATCAAACGAAAAGATGATTGCCAGGAGTTCCTTCTCGGTGGTAGTGTAATTAAGTTGGGCTCCTTGCAATGTCTTGCTAGCATAATAAATGGGCTTGAAATGTTTTTCAATTCTTTGCCCCAAGACGGCACCAATAGCAAAGTCACTAGCGTCACACATAAGTTCGAATGGTATTGACCAATTCGGTGATATGAGAATAGGTGATTGTGTGAGCTTTGCTTTAAGTAGGTTAAAGGCGGTAAGACACTCGTCCGTAAAGACAAATGGAGCGTCTTTCTCAAGAAGTTTGTTCATGGGGGTTGCAATTTTGGAAAAATCTTTAATGAACCGCCGGTAAAAACCGGCGTGCCCCAGAAAACTTCTTACGCCTTTTACATTTGACGGTGGTGGTAATTTGGCTATGACTTCCACTTTAGCTCTATCCACCTCCAGACCTGCACAAGAAATTTTATGACCCAATACAATGCCCTCTTTTACCATAAAATGGCATTTTTCCCAGTTTAGCACAAGATTTGATTCTTCACACCTAATCAACATACGCTCAAGATTATGAAGACATGAGTCAAAAGAATCACCGAAGACTGAAAAGTCATCCATGAATACTTCCATAAAGTCTTCAATCATATCATGAAAAATAGCTACCATACACCTTTGAAAGGTAGCAGGAGCATTGCATAAGCCAAAGGGCATACGTCGATAGGAGAAAGTACCATAAGGGCATGTAAAGGTCATTTTCTCTTGGTCCTCTGGTGCTATAGGGATTTAGAAATATCCCGAGAAACCGTCAATAAAACAATAAAAGTTCTTCCCTGCCAACCTTTCCAACATTTGATCAATGTAAGGAAGAGGAAAATGGTCTTTTCGGGTTGCATCATTTAATTTTCTGTAATCAATACATACCCTCCAACCCGTGATAGTCCTGGTAGAAATTAATTGGTCGTCTTAATTTGTGACAACGGTCATGCCACCCTTTTTGGGCACGCATTGGACCGGACTCACCCAAGGGCTATCCGAAATTGGATAAATGAGACCTGCATCTAGGAGTTTGACAATCTCCTTTTTAACAACTTCTTGCATATTAGGGTTGAGTCGCCTTTGTCTTTGTACACATGGCTTATAGTTATCTTCCATTAATATCTTATGCGTACAATAAGAGGGACTTATACCCTTGATGTCATGAATTTTCCATGCTAGAGCCGTTTTATGGGCTTTTATCATGGAAACAAGTTTAGACTTCTCACTTACAGAGAGTTCGGATGAAATGATAACCGGGAGAGTAGAACCTTCTTGTAGGTAAGCATATTCCAAGTGTTTTGGAAGTGGCTTGAGTTCTAAAACGGGAGGTTCTTCAATCGATGTTTTACATCGGTACTCATTTCCTAAATCCAACTTTCTGTATTCTTCATCATTTGGCTCATAACCGTTAGCCATCAAGGTGGTCAACATCTCCACTTCTTCCAACATATTCTCTTCATCACCTTCCGCAAAAATGCATTCTCCCGCACCTTGCAATTCTGGAAATTCCTGCAACAACTCCGAATATGTGTCTATGGTTTGCACATAATAACATTGATCATCAGTAGACTCGGGGTATTGTAGGGAATGGTCGACGGAAAAGGTAACCTTCATATCCTCAATACTAAGGGTCAATTTCTGCCCATGAACATCTATCATAGCTCTAGCGGTATTGTGGAAAGGTCGACCTAATATAAGAGGCACACGTGTGTCCTCCTCCATGTCCAAAATTACAAAGTCAGCCGGAAATACTAGGGTACCTACTTTTACCAACATATTCTCTAAAATTCCACGAGGGAATTTAACAGAGCGGTCCGCTAGTTGAATTGCCATTCGGGTTGGTTTTAGTACCCCGGGGTTTAGCTTAACATATAATGAATAAGGCATTAAATTTATGCTAGCCCCTAAATCCGCTAATGCTTTAATGCATTCCAAATCTCCCAAGAGACATGGTATGGTAAAACTTCCAGGATCTGCTAATTTCTTTGGTATTTTGTTCATCAAAATTGCTGAACAATTAGCATTCATGGTGACGGATGAAAGTTCCTCCATTTTCTTCCGATTAGTAAGTAAGTCTTTTAAGAACTTAGCATACTTGGGCATACCTGAGATTACATCAATGAAAGGCATATTTATGTTAATTTGTTTAAACATATCTAGGAATTTTGACCTTTCGGTCTCTAGCCTTTCTTGTTGTTGTTTTCTTGGGTATGGGAGCGGTGGTTGATATGGTTTCACTACGGGTTTTTCCCGTTCTTCCTTTTCAACCACTTTTTCCGGCTCCTTAACCGGTTCATCATTTCGGTTCAACGGAACACTAAAATCAGAATTTTCGGGCATTTTTGGAGCATCGTATGCTAAACCACTCCGTGTGGTGATAACATTGGCGTGCTCATTTCGAGGGTTCTTATTTGTATCGCCCGGTAAACTACCTGGTTTTCTCTCACTAAGTAAATTAGCTAAACCACTCATTTGTTTCTCCAAATTCTGAATTGAGGCTTGTTGATTTCGAAACTGGTGTTCGTTTTTCTCGTTGGTTTGGTTTATATTTGTGACAAGCTGAGTTTGTGATGAAATCAACTTTTCCAACATACTCTCCAAATTTGACTTTTTTTCTTCCTGTTGGGGTTTTTGATAAAAACCCGGAGTTTGTTGTTGGAACCCACTACTTGACCCTTGTTGGTAATTGGAATTTTGACCTTGAGGGTTGTAGGGGTTGTTAAAGTTCCGGTTAAATTGGGCTCTTCCTTGAAATTGATTGTTATTTCTTTGGCTTACGAAAGCCACTTCTTCTTTTTGAGCGATTGTTAAACCGGCATCACAATCTTTTCCTAAATGAAGACCACCACAGTATTCACAACCTACTTTCATACTATGAATTTCCTTGGTGATTTTATCCATGGTTCGAGCAACACCGTCTATTTTAACACTTAGGGAACTAAGGTCATCATAGGCGCCGGCGCTTTGGACTTGAGCATTACGAGTAATTGGGCGTTCTTGATGCCACTCATGAGAATATTCGGCTAGCTTCTCGATTATTTCATAAGCCTCTTGCTCGGTTTTGTCCATAAGAGAACCACCGGCCGCTTGGTCAATTGAAATTCGGGTTGCTACATCACAACCTTTGTAAAAGATTTGGACCTTTTGAAAGGTATCCAAACCATGGTTTGGACAACCTCTTAGCATTTTGGAAAATCGATTCCATGCTTCGTACAGGGTTTCCATCGGCTTTTGACAGAATTGGGTAATTTCGTGTTGGAGTCTCGCGGACTTGGATGCTGGAAAATATTTTTTAAGAAATTTTTCCAACATACCATCCCACGTTTCTATCGTAGCCTCGGCCAATGAATCTAACCAACTTCGTGCTTCCCCTTGGAGTGTCCAAGGGAAAAGTCTTAATAATATGGTGAAATGTCCCGTTCTTATTGATTAAAAACGTTCCATATTAATTGATTTCGTTGCGAGGTTTTGACCTCTATATGAGACGTTTTTCAAAGACTGCATTCATTTTTAAAACAAACCATAACCTTTATTTCATAGATAAAGGTTTTAAAAAGCTTTACGTAGATTATCAAATAATGATAATCTAAAATATCCTGTTTACACACGACCATTACATAATGGTTTACAATACAAATATGTTACAACAAAATAAGTTTCTTGAATGCAGTTTTTACACAATATCATACAAGTATGGACTCCAAATCTCGTCCTTATTTAAGTATGCGACAGCGGAAGCTCTTAATAATCACCTGAGAATAAACATGCTTAAAACGTCAACAAAAATGTTGGTGAGTTATAGGTTTAACCTATATATATCAAATCATAATAATAGACCACAAGATTTCATATTTCAATACACATCCCATACATAGAGATAAAAATCATTCATATGGTGAAAACCTGGTAATCGACATTAACAAGATGTATATATAAGAATATCCCCATCATTCCGGGACACCCTTCGGATATGATATAAATTTCGAAGTACTAAAGCATCCGGTACTTTGGATGGGGTTTGTTAGGCCCAATAGATCTATCTTTAGGATTCGCGTCAATTAGGGTGTCTGTTCCCTAATTCTTAGATTACCAGACTTAATAAAAAGGGGCATATTCGATTTCGATAATTCAACCATAGAATGTAGTTTCACGTACTTGTGTCTATTTTGTAAATCATTTATAAAACCTGCATGTATTCTCATCCCAAAAATATTAGATTTTAAAAGTGGGACTATAACTCACTTTCACAGATTTTTACTTCGTCGGGAAGTAAGACTTGGCCACTGGTTGATTCACGAACCTATAACAATATATACATATATATCAAAGTATGTTCAAAATATATTTACAACACTTTTAATATATTTTGATGTTTTAAGTTTATTAAGTCAGCTGTCCTCGTTAGTAACCTACAACTAGTTGTCCACAGTTAGATGTACAGAAATAAATCGATAAATATTATCTTGAATCAATCCACGACCCAGTGTATACGTATCTCAGTATTGATCACAACTCAAACTATATATATTTTGGAATCAACCTCAACCCTGTATAGCTAACTCCAACATTCACATATAGAGTGTCTATGGTTGTTCCGAAATATATATAGATGTGTCGACATGATAGGTCGAAACATTGTATACGTGTCTATGGTATCTCAAGATTACATAATATACAATACAAGTTGATTAAGTTTTGGTTGGAATAGATTTGTTACCAATTTTCACGTAGCTAAAATGAGAAAAATTATCCAATCTTGTTTTACCCATAACTTCTTCATTTTAAATTCGTTTTGAGTGAATCAAATTGCTATGGTTTCATATTGAACTCTATTTTATGAATCTAAACAGAAAAAGTATAGGTTTATAGTCAGAAAAATAAGTTACAAGTCGTTTTTGTAAAGGTAGTCATTTCAGTCCAAAGAACGACGTCTAGATGACCATTTTAGAAAACATACTTCCACTTTGAGTTTAACCATAATTTTTGGATATAGTTTCATGTTCATAATAAAAATCATTTTCTCAGAATAACAACTTTTAAATCAAAGTTTATCATAGTTTTTAATTAACTAACCCAGAACAGCCCGCAGTGTTACTACGACGGCGTAAATCCGGTTTTACGGTGTTTTTCGTGTTTCCAGGTTTTAAATCATTAAGTTAGCATATCATATAGATATAGAACATGTGTTTAGTTGATTTTAAAAGTCAAGTTAGAAGGATTAACTTTTGTTTGCGAACAAGTTTAGAATTAACTAAACTATGTTCTAGTGATTACAAGTTTAAACCTTCGAATAAGATAGCTTTATATGTATGAATCGAATGATGTTATGAACATCATTACTACCTTAAGTTCCTTGGATAAACCTACTGGAAAATAGAAAAATGGATCTAGCTTCAACGGATCCTTGGATGGCTCGAAGTTCTTGAAGCAGAATCATGACACGAAAACAAGTTCAAGTAAGATCATCACTTGAAATAAGATTGTTATAGTTATAGAAATTGAACCAAAGTTTGAATATGATTATTACCTTGTATTAGAATGATAACCTACTGTAAGAAACAAAGATTTCTTGAGGTTGGATGATCACCTTACAAGATTGGAAGTGAGCTTGCAAACTTGAAAGTATTCTTGATTTTATGAAACTAGAACTTTTGAAATTTATGAAGAACACTTAGAACTTGAAGATAGAACTTGAGAGAGATCAATTAGATGAAGAAAATTGAAGAATGAAAGTGTTTGTAGGTGTTTTTGGTCGTTGGTGTATGGATTAGATATAAAGGATATGTAATTTTGTTTTCATGTAAATAAGTCATGAATGATTACTCATATTTTTGTAATTTTATGAGATATTTCATGCTAGTTGCCAAATGATGGTTCCCACATGTGTTAGGTGACTCACATGGGCTGCTAAGAGCTGATCATTGGAGTGTATATACCAATAGTACATACATCTAAAAGCTGTGTATTGTACGAGTACGAATACGGGTGCATACGAGTAGAATTGTTGATGAAACTGAACGAGGATGTAATTGTAAGCATTTTTGTTAAGTAGAAGTATTTTGATAAGTGTCTTGAAGTCTTTCAAAAGTGTATGAATACATATTAAAACACTACATGTATATACATTTTAACTGAGTCGTTAAGTCATCGTTAGTCGTTACATGTAAATGTTGTTTTGAAACCTTTAGGTTAACGATCTTGTTGAATGTTGTTAACCCATTGTTTATTATAACAAATGAGATGTTAAATTATTATATTATCATGATATTATGATATATAATATATCTTATTATGATGTATATACAGTTAAATGTCGTTACAACGATAATCGTTACATATATGTCTCGTTTCGAAATCATTAAGTTAGTAGCCTTATTTTTACATATGTATTTCATTGTTAATACACTTAATAATATATTTACTTATCATTTAACATAATTAACCAAGTGTATCAATATCTTAATATGATTCATATGTACCTAGTAAGACGTTGTTATAACGATAATCGTTATATATATCGTTTTCGAGTTTCTTAAATTAATAGTCTCATTTTTATGTATATAACTCATTGTTAAAATACCTAATGAGATACATACTTATAATAAAAACATGTTAACTATATATATAACCATATATATGTCATCGTATAGTTTTTACAAGTTTTAACGTTCGTGAATCACCGGTCAACTTGGGTGGTCAATTGTCTATATGAAACATATTTCAATTAATCAAGTCTTAACAAGTTTGATTGCTTAACATGTTGGAAACATTTAATCATGTAAATATCAATCTCAATTAATATATATAAACATGGAAAAGTTCGGGTCACTACAGTACCTACCCGTTAAATAAATTTCGTCCCGAAATTTTAAGCTGTTGAAGGTGTTGACGAATCTTCTGGAAATAGATGCGGGTATTTCTTCTTCATCTGATCTTCACGCTCCCAGGTGAACTCGGGTCCTCTACGAGCATTCCATCGAACCTTAACAATTGGTATCTTGTTTTGCTTAAGTCTTTTAACCTCACGATCCATTATTTCGACGGGTTCTTCGATGAATTGAAGTTTTTCGTTGATTTGGATTTCATCTAACGGAATAGTGAGATCTTCTTTAGCAAAACATTTCTTCAAATTCGAGACGTGGAAAGTGTTATGTACAGCCGCGAGTTGTTGAGGTAACTCAAGTCGGTAAGCTACTGGTCCGACACGATCAATAATCTTGAATGGTCCAATATACCTTGGATTTAATTTCCCTCGTTTACCAAATCGAACAACGCCTTTCCAAGGTGCAACTTTAAGCATGACCATCTCTCCAATTTCAAATTCTATATCTTTTCTTTTAATGTCAGCGTAGCTCTTTTGTCGACTTTGGGCGGTTTTCAACCGTTGTTGAATTTGGATGATCTTCTCGGTAGTTTCTTGTATAATCTCCGGACCCGTAATCTGTCTATCCCCCACTTCACTCCAACAAATCGGAGACCTGCACTTTCTACCATAAAGTGCTTCAAACGGCGCCATCTCAATGCTTGAATGGTAGCTGTTGTTGTAGGAAAATTCTGCTAACGGTAGATGTCGATCCCAACTGTTTCCGAAATCAATAACACATGCTCGTAGCATGTCTTCAAGCGTTTGTATCGTCCTTTCACTCTGCCCATCAGTTTGTGGATGATAGGCAGTACTCATGTCTAGACGAGTTCCTAATGCTTGCTGTAATGTCTGCCAGAATCTTGAAATAAATCTGCCATCCCTATCAGAGATAATAGAGATTGGTATTCCATGTCTGGATATGACTTCCTTCAAATACAGTCGTGCTAACTTCTCCATCTTGTCATCTTCTCTTATTGGCAGGAAGTGTGCTGATTTGGTGAGACGATCAACTATTACCCAAATAGTATCAAAACCACTTGCAGTCCTTGGCAATTTAGTGATGAAATCCATGGTAATGTTTTCCCATTTCCATTCTGGGATTTCGGGTTGTTGAAGTAGACCTGATGGTTTCTGATGCTCAGCTTTGACCTTAGAACACGTCAAACATTCTCCTACGTATTTAGCAACATCGGCTTTCATACCCGGCCACCAAAAATATTTCCTGAGATCCTTGTACATCTTCCCCGTTCCAGGATGTATTGAGTATCTGGTTTTATGAGCTTCTCTAAGTACCATTTCTCTCATATCTCCAAATTTTGGTACCCAAATCCTTTCAGCCCTATACCGGGTTCCATCTTCCCGAATATTAAGATGCTTCTCCGATCCTTTGGGTATTTCATCCTTTAAATTTCCCTCTTTTAAAACTCCTTGTTGCGCCTCCTTTATTTGAGTAGTAAGGTTATTATGAATCATTATATTCATAGATTTTACTCGAATGGGTTCTCTGTCCTTCCTGCTCAAGGCATCGGCTACCACATTTGCCTTCCCCGGGTGGTAACGAATCTCAAAGTCGTAATCATTCAACAATTCAATCCACCTACGCTGCCTCATATTCAGTTGTTTCTGATTAAATATGTGTTGAAGACTTTTGTGGTCGGTATATATAATACTTTTGACCCCATATAAGTAGTGCCTCCAGTCTTTAATGCAAAAACAACCGCGCCTAATTCCAAATCATGCGTCGTATAATTTTGTTCGTGAATCTTCAATTGTCTAGACGCATAAGCAATCACCTTCGTTCGTTGCATTAATACACAACCGAGACCTTGCTTTGATGCGTCACAATAAATCACAAAATCATCATTCCCTTCAGGCAATGACAATATAGGTGCCGTAGTTAGCTTTTTCTTCAATAACTGAAACGCTTTCTCTTGTTCATCATTCCATTCAAATTTCTTCCCTTTATGCGTTAATGCAGTCAAGGGTTTTGCTATTCTGGAAAAGTCTTGGATGAACCTTCTGTAGTAACCAGCTAGTCCTAAAAACTGGCGTATGTGTTTCGGAGTTTTCGGGGTTTCCCACTTTTCAACAGTTTCTATCTTTGCCGGATCCACCTTAATACCTTCTTTGTTCACTATGTGACCGAGGAATTGAACTTCTTCCAACCAAAATGCACACTTTGAAAACTTAGCGTACAATTCTTCTTTCCTCAATACTTCTAACACCTTTCTCAAATGTTCACCGTGTTCTTGGTCATTCTTTGAGTAAATAAGTATGTCATCAATGAAAACAATGACAAACTTGTCAAGGTATGGTCCACACACTCGGTTCATAAGGTCCATGAACACAGCTGGTGCATTAGTTAAACCAAACGGCATGACCATAAACTCGTAATGACCGTAACGTGTTCTGAAAGCAGTCTTTGGAATATCATCTTCTTTCACCCGCATTTGATGGTACCCGGAACGTAAGTCAATCTTTGAATAAACAGACGAGCCTTGTAGTTGATCAAATAAGTCGTCGATTCTCGGTAGTGGGTAGCGGTTCTTGATGGTAAGTTTATTCAACTCTCGGTAGTCGATACACAACCTGAATGTACCATCTTTCTTCTTGACAAACAAAACAGGAGCTCCCCATGGTGATGTGCTTGGTCGAATGAAACCACGCTCTAAAAGTTCTTGTAATTGGCTTTGTAGTTCTTTCATCTCGCTGGGAGCGAGTCTGTAAGGAGCACGAGCTATTGGTGCAGCTCCTGGTACAAGATCTATTTGAAATTCAACGGATCGATGTGGGGGTAATCCCGGTAATTCTTTCGGAAATACATCGGGAAATTCTTTTGCAATGGGAACATCATTGATGCTCTTTTCTTCAGTTTGTACTTTCTCGACGTGTGCTAGAACAGCATAGCAACCTTTTCTTATTAGTTTTTGTGCCTTCAAATTACTAATAAGATGTAGCTTCGTGTTGCCCTTTTCTCCGTACACCATTAAGGGTTTTTCTTTTTCTCGTATAATGCGAATTGCATTTTTGTAACAGACGATCTCCGCTTTCACTTCTTTCAACCAGTCCATACCGATTATCACATCAAAACTCCCTAACTCTACTGGTATCAAATCAATCTTAAATGTTTCGCTAACTAGTTTAATTTCTCGATTCCGACATATATTATCTGCTGAAATTAATTTACCATTTGCTAATTCGAGTAAAAATTTACTATCCAAAGGCGTCAATGGACAACTTAATTTAGCACAAAAATCTCTACTCATATAGCTTCTATCCGCACCCGAATCAAATAAAACGTAAGCAGATTTATTGTCAATAAGAAACGTACCCGTAACAAGCTCCGGGTCTTCCTGTGCCTCTGCCGCATTAATATTGAAAACTCTTCCGCGGCCTTGTCCATTCGTGTTCTCCTGGTTCGGGCAATTTCTAATAATGTGGCCCGGTTTTCCACATTTATAACAAACTACATTGGCATAACTTGCTCCGACACTACTTGCTCCGCCATTACTCGTTCTGACACCATTTGTTCCTTTCGTTCTATTAACCCCTGGTCCGTAGACCTCACACTTCGCCGCGCTATGACCATTTCTTTTACACTTGTTGCAAAATTTGGTGCAGAACCCCGAGTGATACTTTTCACACCTTTGGCATAGCTGCTTCTGATTGTTGTTGTTGTTGTTGTTGTTGTTGTTGTTGTTATTGTTGGGCCGTTTGTTGTAATTGCGATTGATGTTGCGATTGTTGGGATAATTGTTGCGATTATTGTTGTAATTGCTGTTGTTGTTGTATTGGTGATTCTTATCACCGTTTTCCTCCCACTTTCTTTTGACTTGCTTCACATTGGCCTCTTCAGCAGTCTGTTCTTTAATTCTTTCTTCAATCTGGTTCACTAGTTTGTGAGCCATTCTACATGCCTGTTGTATAGAGGCGGGCTCGTGTGAACTTATATCTTCTTGGATTCTTTCCGGTAATCCTTTCACAAATGCGTCGATCTTCTCTTCCTCATCTTCGAATGCTCCCGGACACAATAGGCACAATTCTGTGAATCGTCTTTCGTACGTGGTAATATCAAATCCTTGGGTTCGTAACCCTCTAAGTTCTGTCTTGAGCTTATTGACCTCGGTTCTGGGACGGTACTTCTCGTTCATCAAGTGCTTGAATGCTGACCACGGTAGTGCGTACGCATCGTCTTGTCCCACTTGCTCTAGATAGGTATTCCACCATGTTAACGCAGAACCTGTGAAGGTATGCGTAGCGTACTTCACTTTGTCCTCTTCAGTACACTTACTTATGGCAAACACCGATTCGACCTTCTCGGTCCACCGTTTCAATCCGATCGGTCCTTCGGTTCCATCAAATTCCAAAGGTTTGCAGGCAGTGAATTCTTTGTAGGTGCATCCTACACGATTTCCTGTACTGCTAGATCCAAGGTTATTGTTGGTATGTAGCGCAGCCTGTACTGCGGCTATGTTTGAAGCTAGAAAAGTACGGAATTCCTCTTCATTCATATTCACGGTGTGTCGAGTAGTCGGTGCCATTTCCTTCAAAATAGTCAAATGGAACAAGTTAATCATACAGAATATTAAGAGTAGTTAATAGTATTTCGTAGCATAATATGAACTCATGTATAAAAGCTTTTTCTTCATATTAGCGTTTTATAAGTTTAAATTCGGGTAGTACCTACCCGTTAAGTTCATACTTAGTAGCTAATATACAATTCAACTACTACAATTCTATATGAAAAACTGATTATAATAATATTTCGCGTTCAAACTTTTATACAATATTTTACAAACTTACAATACCGCTTATTTTACATAAAGCATGAAATATAGCACACAATAACTTTGATACAAGATAGTTGTGAAGATAATTCTAGCTAGTACACAAGTCGTTCAGCAAAGGCAATAAAGACACGTAATTCATACGTCCAGAAACAAGTCATGCATTCTGGTTTTACTAGGACTACTTCCCATCCTTGGTCTTGTGCAACATAACCGTTATGGCCGTTGATAAGACAGCGTGTTGTAACGTCGTCAAAGGGACGAGGGTTACGTAATGTCCAACAGTCCCGTAATAATCTAAAAACCTCATTTCTTACCCCAATTACCGACTCCGTCACTTGTGGAAACGTTTTGTTTAATAGTTGTAGCCCGATGTTCTTGTTCTCACTTTGGTGAGAAGCGAACATTACTAATCCGTAAGCATAACATGCTTCTTTATGTTGCATGTTAGCCGCTTTTTCTAAATCACGAAGTCCAATATTCGGATATATTGAGTCAAAATAATTTCTTAACCCGTTGCGTAAAATAGCATTTGGGTTCCCCGCAATATATGCGTCAAAGTAAACACATCGTAACTTATGGGTTTCCCAATGTGATATCCCCCATCTTTCAAACGAAAGTCTCTTATAAACCAAGACATTCTTGGAACGTTCTTCGAATGTCTTACAAACTGATCTCGCCTTAAATAGTTGTGCCGAGGAATTCTGGCCGACTCTAGACAATATTTCATCAATCATGTCTCCGGGTAGGTCTCTTAAAATATTGGGTTGTCTATCCATTTTGTGTTTTTAAACTGTAAAATAGACAAGAGTTAGATTCATAAAAAAATACTTATTAATACAAGCAATTTTTACATATATCATAAAGCATAAGAACGCTATATTACATATATTACACCACACGAATACAACTATCTTATTCCGACTCGCTCGTTTCTTCTTCTTCGGTTTTGGTTCGTTTTGCCAAGTTTCTAGGGATATATGATGTTCCCCTAATACGAACCGTCGTTGTCCACATTGGTTTAGAAAAACCTGGTGGTTTAGAGGTTCCCGGGTCATTGTTACAACTTAAGAACTTCGGGGGTTGACGATACATATAAAGTTCATCGGGGTTGGAATTAGATTTCTCTATTTTTATGCCCTTTCCCTTATTATTTTCTTTTGCCTTTTTAAATTCAGTTGGGGTAATTTCTATAACATCATTGGAATTCTCGTCGGAATCCGATTCATCGGAGAATTGGTAATCCTCCCAATATTTTGCTTCCTTGGCGGAAACACCATTGACCATAATTAACCTTGGTCGGTTGGTTGAGGATTCTCTTTTACTTAACCGTTTTATTATTTCCCCCACCGGTTCCGATTCTTCTTCCGGTTCCGATTCTTCGTCCGGTTCCGATTCTTCTTCCGGTTCCGACTCTTCTTCCGGTTCCTCTTCGGGAACTTGTGAATCAGTCCATGAATCATTCCAATTTACATTTGACTCTTCATTATTATTAGGTGAGTCAATGGGACTTGTTCTAGAGGTAGACATCTATCACATAATATCAAACACGTTAAGAGATTAATATATCACATAATATTCATATGTTAAAAATATATAGTTTCCAACAAAAATGTTAAGCAATCATTTTTAAAGAAAACACGGTCGAAGTCCAGAATCACTAATGCATCCTAACAAACTCGATAAGACACACTAATGCAAATTTTCTGGTTCTCTAAGACCAACGCTCGGATACCAACTGAAATGTCCCGTTCTTATTGATTAAAAACGTTCCATATTAATTGATTTCGTTGCGAGGTTTTGACCTCTATATGAGACGTTTTTCAAAGACTGCATTCATTTTTAAAACAAACCATAACCTTTATTTCATAGATAAAGGTTTTAAAAAGCTTTACGTAGATTATCAAATAATGATAATCTAAAATATCCTGTTTACACACGACCATTACATAATGGTTTACAATACAAATATGTTACAACAAAATAAGTTTCTTGAATGCAGTTTTTACACAATATCATACAAGTATGGACTCCAAATCTCGTCCTTATTTAAGTATGTGACAGCGGAAGCTCTTAATAATCACCTGAGAATAAACATGCTTAAAACGTCAACAAAAATGTTGGTGAGTTATAGGTTTAACCTATATATATCAAATCATAATAATAGACCACAAGATTTCATATTTCAATACACATCCCATACATAGAGATAAAAATCATTCATATGGTGAAAACCTGGTAATCGACATTAACAAGATGCATATATAAGAATATCCCCATCATTCCGGGACACCCTTCGGATATGATATAAATTTCGAAGTACTAAAGCATCCGGTACTTTGGATGGGGTTTGTTAGGCCCAATAGATCTATCTTTAGGATTCGCGTCAATTAGGGTGTCTGTTCCCTAATTCTTAGATTACCAGACTTAATAAAAAGGGGCATATTCGATTTCGATAATTCAACCATAGAATGTAGTTTCACGTACTTGTGTCTATTTTGTAAATCATTTATAAAACCTGCATGTATTCTCATCCCAAAAATATTAGATTTTAAAAGTGGGACTATAACTCACTTTCACAGATTTTTACTTCGTCGGGAAGTAAGACTTGGCCACTGGTTGATTCACGAACCTATAACAATATATACATATATATCAAAGTATGTTCAAAATATATTTACAACACTTTTAATATATTTTGATGTTTTAAGTTTATTAAGTCAGCTGTCCTCGTTAGTAACCTACAACTAGTTGTCCACAGTTAGATGTACAGAAATAAATCGATAAATATTATCTTGAATCAATCCACGACCCAGTGTATACGTATCTCAGTATTGATCACAACTCAAACTATATATATTTTGGAATCAACCTCAACCCTGTATAGCTAACTCCAACATTCACATATAGAGTGTCTATGGTTGTTCCGAAATGTATATAGATGTGTCGACATGATAGGTCGAAACATTGTATACGTGTCTATGGTATCTCAAGATTACATAATATACAATACAAGTTGATTAAGTTTTGGTTGGAATAGATTTGTTACCAATTTTCACGTAGCTAAAATGAGAAAAATTATCCAATCTTGTTTTACCCATAACTTCTTCATTTTAAATTCGTTTTGAGTGAATCAAATTGCTATGGTTTCATATTGAACTCTATTTTATGAATCTAAACAGAAAAAGTATAGGTTTATAGTCAGAAAAATAAGTTACAAGTCGTTTTTGTAAAGGTAGTCATTTCAGTCGAAAGAACGACGTCTAGATGACCATTTTAGAAAACATACTTCCACTTTGAGTTTAACCATAATTTTTGGATATAGTTTCATGTTCATAATAAAAATCATTTTCTCAGAATAACAACTTTTAAATCAAAGTTTATCATAGTTTTTAATTAACTAACCCAGAACAGCCCGCAGTGTTACTACGACGGCGTAAATCCGGTTTTACGGTGTTTTTCGTGTTTCCAGGTTTTAAATCATTAAGTTAGCATATCATATAGATATAGAACATGTGTTTAGTTGATTTTAAAAGTCAAGTTAGAAGGATTAACTTTTGTTTGCGAACAAGTTTAGAATTAACTAAACTATGTTCTAGTGATTACAAGTTTAAACCTTCGAATAAGATAGCTTTATATGTATGAATCGAATGATGTTATGAACATCATTACTACCTTAAGTTCCTTGGATAAACCTACTGGAAAAGAGAAAAATGGATCTAGCTTCAACGGATCCTTGGATGGCTCGAAGTTCTTGAAGCAGAATCATGACACGAAAACAAGTTCAAGTAAGATCATCACTTGAAATAAGATTGTTATAGTTATAGAAATTGAACCAAAGTTTGAATATGATTATTACCTTGTATTAGAATGATAACCTACTGTAAGAAACAAAGATTTCTTGAGGTTGGATGATCACCTTACAAGATTGGAAGTGAGCTAGCAAACTTGAAAGTATTCTTGATTTTATGAAACTAGAACTTTTGAAATTTATGAAGAACACTTAGAACTTGAAGATAGAACTTGAGAGAGATCAATTAGATGAAGAAAATTGAAGAATGAAAGTGTTTGTAGGTGTTTTTGGTCGTTGGTGTATGGATTAGATATAAAGGATATGTAATTTTGTTTTCATGTAAATAAGTCATGAATGATTACTCATATTTTTGTAATTTTATGAGATATTTCATGCTAGTTGCCAAATGATGGTTCCCACATGTGTTAGGTGACTCACATGGGCTGCTAAGAGCTGATCATTGGAGTGTATATACCAATAGTACATACATCTAAAAGCTGTGTATTGTACGAGTACGAATACGGGTGCATACGAGTAGAATTGTTGATGAAACTGAACGAGGATGTAATTGTAAGCATTTTTGTTAAGTAGAAGTATTTTGATAAGTGTCTTGAAGTCTTTCAAAAGTGTATGAAAACATATTAAAACACTACATGTATATACATTTTAACTGAGTCGTTAAGTCATCGTTAGTCGTTACATGTAAATGTTGTTTTGAAACCTTTAGGTTAACGATCTTGTTGAATGTTGTTAACCCATTGTTTATTATAACAAATGAGATGTTAAATTATTATATTATCATGATATTATGATATATAATATATCTTAGTATGATGTATATACAGTTAAATGTCGTTACAACGATAATCGTTACATATATGTCTCGTTTCGAAATCATTAAGTTAGTAGCCTTATTTTTACATATGTATTTCATTGTTAATACACTTAATAATATATTTACTTATCATTTAACATAATTAACCAAGTGTATCAATATCTTAATATGATTCATATGTACCTAGTAAGACGTTGTTATAACGATAATCGTTATATATATCGTTTTCGAGTTTCTTAAATTAATAGTCTCATTTTTATGTATATAACTCATTGTTAAAATACCTAATGAGATACATACTTATAATAAAAACATGTTAACTATATATATAACCATATATATGTCATCGTATAGTTTTTACAAGTTTTAACGTTCGTGAATCACCGGTCAACTTGGGTGGTCAATTGTCTATATGAAACATATTTCAATTAATCAAGTCTTAACAAGTTTGATTGCTTAACATGTTGGAAACATTTAATCATGTAAATATCAATCTCAATTAATATATATAAACATGGAAAAGTTCGGGTCACTACATATGGCCTGGTCAGTTTCTGGTTTAAGTTTAAAAAGAAGACATATCTCTTGAAAGAGACGAATATGTTCGTTTGCATCTTCATTCGGGCCACCACCAAATTGACACCTGTTATTAATCATTTGAAGAATAGGTCCTTTTATTTCAAACGTTACCTCACCGGTAGGTGGAGTAATTGCACTACCTTGTCCGGTCCGGGTTGCTTTCATCTTTGCTGCCATTGATTGTCGTGGTACCAACGGTCTTTCTCCTTCCATTTCAAAATTTGGGGGTTGAACGGGTTTACCAAAGTCTGAATATCGAGGCTTGGTCGTACTTGATTATGAATCAAAGGTTTCTTGCTTTGATGAAGATTCAAAAATTTCAAGTACTTCTTTTGGAATTCTACAAAGCTTTCTATCAGGTTCTGTAAGTGGTGTAAGCAATGGAGATTCTGAACTTCGGGTATGTGGCATATGCGACCTATAAACTGTCAATCACACAACTAACAAAAATTATTAAACATACCGATTCTATAAGTTTAAAAATCAAAGACTATTAAAAATTTAAAATAATTAAGAAACTACTTAATCACAAATCAGTTAATAATTCTATTTTGACACAAAACTGTCCCCTGTAGCGGCGCCAAAAACTTGATGTGCGAGAAGTGTCGTATAAATTGTCGTATAAAATAATATGGAAAAATACCGATTAAAGATTTCTACACACTAACGGGCAGTGTACCCGATCGTGTAGTAGTATAGTAACTGGTTTAGTTCCGTGTATCGTTCCAAGGACAGTTGTATTAGCCAAACTAGAATTAGAAACTATATTATGATTAACTAAGTAAATGAAACTTAAAGGTACAAGTTTTATGTTTTGGTGGCCATTTAACGATTTAGCCAAATCAGAGAAGGTTTAAATGTAAAAACAATATTTTTGGTCTTTTAAATTTATAAGATGAAAATAAATGTAAAGAAAGCAAGTAAGATACTTTTGATTTAAATCAAAGAGATGAAATGTTCATCTAGATATTTTACCCTCGGTATTGGATGTAAGTTTTGATATTAAGGCCTGATTGAATAATTATGTGTGTAAGTTATCTAATAGGTTCACTAAGAGTTCTCTTGAATAAACACGCAAACACAATCACAAGATCAAGGGTTCCCTTTTCACTATGGTTCTTGTATTTGTAATCAAATAACTATTAAAAGCATGCTAATCACCTAAATCGACCCGCCAAGAGTTCTCTTTAGCGAGTACTCAAACTAGAATTACTAAGTGAGGGTTCCCTATTACTTAGACCTTTTCGTTTGTGACTAGTTGATTAGCTAGATCAAAGACTTGAATAACAATTGTCTTTGCGTTCGCTCTACACAATTCATTCCTATTTTGTTTAACCATTTTAATCTAGTTTACCCCCTTGGTCCGGTTTAGTAAACAATCAATCTAAGACAAGTTGATTGTAAATCAATATGATACATCAACAAGAGTTCTCTTTATCAACAACATATCAATTAACTAGATACAAATGATTTTAACAGCAATAAGCATGGTTCTTAATTCAAGCTTTAATCTATCACACATAATACATTCAATCAATAAGATTACATCCAATACCTTGGTTATTAATCTAGACAAACATTATAGAAACTAGCCAACAATCATGGTAACAGACAACATAACAATCAGATTAACAACTGAAATCATTGTTTTTAGAACAAGGAATAACCTACAAGAACAAGGAGTTCTTGGATGATGAAGGTTTTGATCTTTGATGTCTTGATGTTGAGCCTCTTCTAAGAGCTTGGAGTTCTCCAATTTTGCTCCTCAAAATCGTCTCTGTACTCTCTGGTTCGTAAGTTCTAAAACAGTCCCTCAAAACAGTAGTTTTAAAGTGGAGAAAGTAGGTAAAAAGCACAAAAGTCGGCTGAAACCTACTACGGGACGGCGTCCAAAAAGGCTGGACGGCGTCCCGTCCTTAAGAGCTAGACGGCGTCCTCATATCCAGGACGGCGTCCTGTTTCAAGAGGCTGGACGGCGTCCTATAACCCAGGACGGCGTCCAGATACGCTTAAATCCACTGTTTCACTTTCTTTTCAATCCTCTTTTATTTGGACGAAGCCTAATACCTTGGAGGCTTTGTTTTACCATTTTAGAGCACTAAATAGACCTTAAGTCGTATCGGGATCAACCAATGTCATAAATCATCAAAACTCTTTGTAAATCACTCTTCCGATACAAATTTGCGCATCTTGGATTATCACTTGTAGAAACGCCTTCATTATCCTCGATTCTAGAGCATTTTACACGATATTGCGATAGATATATATGATGTTATTGAGCAATATCAAGAACCATATGACCTGGGAGTCCTATTTCTAGTGCCTCTACGAGGTTCTAGTGACTCACTTGGAATTTCTTTCAAGTGTACTCCTTGAGTAGTCTCATTAGAATAAGAAATCACATCCTTTTGTCTCGGTATTGATGTAAAACGAGATTCATCAAATATTGCATCTCTTAATTCTATAACGGTGTTAATCGAAATAGAATCATTAGGTTCTATCACCTAAAACCTATAAGCTTTGGAATGCTCAACATATCTAATAAAGATGCAAATAATACCTCTTTCACCAAGAGTTTTCCTTTTGGGTTCGGTTACTCTTACAATTGCTCGACATCCCCAAACTCGCAAATAATGCAAGTTTGGATGTTTCTTGTACCAAAGTTCATAAGGAGTCATAGTTCCTTTTTTATTAGGAACTTTGTTCAAAATGTAGCAAGTCGTTCACATGGCTTCTCCCCAAAACCTGTCACTCAAACCAGAGTAGGACATCATGGAATTAACCATCTCCTTGAAAGACCTATTCTTTCTCTTTGCTACACCATTTTGTTGTGGTGTGTAAAGAGCTGTAGTTTCATGAATAATCCCTACAGACTGAAAATAGATCGGATCATAACACTCACCACCTCTATCAGTACGCGTAGTTTTAATTAAACCATTTTGTTGTAATTCCAATTCAGTCTTATAGATTTTAATTTTGTCTAAGGCCTCATCTTTAGTATGCAAAAGATAAATATAGCAAAACCTAGATGCATCATCTATATATGTGATTTCATACTTCTTATTTCCTAAAGAAGGAGTAGCATGAAAATCACAAATATCACTATGAATTAGTTCTAAATTCAAAGATGTCCTGATTATGGTATTAAAAGGTTGTCTCGTGACTTTATTCAACACACATGTATTACATTTTTTCATACACTTTTCAAAAGTAGGTATTAAATTCACTTTAGACATGTACTTCATTCTTCTTTGATGTACATGTCCTAGTCGAGCATGCCATAAACTATAATCATTTGAATTAGAACTAATCATGTAAGCAGAATTATCAACAATATGAACATTCATGAGATTCAACATAAACATACCATTATTAAATAGCCAAATCTGATAACCACACAACCCTTCGATAAGATATACTTGTCGGATTCAAATACCTGTTTGTAACCACATTTATTTAATATAGGATTGGAAATCAGATTATTTCTCAATCCGGGTACATACAACACATTATTTAAAGTAATTGTATTTCCATAACTAAATTGTAAAACAACACTTCCACGACCTAGAACATGAGCGATTGATTCATTTCCTATGTGAAGCACATCATTGTCCGATTGAAATGACTTGAACCATCAACGATCTTTACATGCATGACATGTGGCCCCGGAATCAATCCACAACGCAATATCATCATCATGCACATAAAATGCTTCAGAAATATGTGATACATAATTCTAAACAGAATTTATAATACAATCAAATTTTTGAACTTGGTCCTTAGACCCGTTTCCCGAACCCGAACCGCTTATTCCCATCCTTGTTCTTTCCAACATGACAGTCCCGATTAAATTGATCAGGTTTGCCACAAATCCAACAAGCCCTTTTATCCTTCTTATCGGGACCATCGTTTTTGCCATGAAACTTTCGTTTCTTTCCAATAATTTTTTTTTGTTTTTATTCCCACGTTTACCATCCTCAATCATGTTGATAGAGGATGATCCAACGTCCTTTTCCTTAGTCTTACCACTTTCTTGAACCCGTATTGATTCCTCAATACGTAAGTGGCCTCCCAATTCAGTCAAAGACAATTCTTCTTTCTTATGTTTTAACATGTGTTTGAAATCTTGCCATGATGGTGGCAGTTTGTCTATAACCAAAAACTCATAAATGGATTCATCCATTTTTAGATTATGTTGTGTAAACTGCACCAAAATTCTAAGAATTTCATGGAACTATTCCATCACATGCCTTGAATCAACCATTTTGTAATTGTTAAAATTACTCAAGAGGAACTTCTTACTTGAAGCATCCGCGGCCATCTATTTGGATTCAAGTAAATCCCACAATTCCTTTGCATATTCAACATTTTGATAAACATCAAAAAGGGCATTAGACATACCATTGAGAATGTGGCCACGACAGATGTAGTCATCGTTGTCCCATTTGTTTCTTTTCCTAATTTGATCCACTGTTGCATCTTCGGCAACTTCTGGCATGGGGGTCGACAGAACATAAACAAACGTCAAAGTAGTCAAAATAAAACGCATATTCTATTGCCATCTTCGAAAATCAACACCTTCAAACTTGTCCAGTTTTGCAAACTTACTTGTCATTTCTTTCACCAATTCACCAGACATGATTATAAACAAAATACTTTATAGATTTGTTAGAAATTGGATATGAATTGACTGCCCAAATTGATTCCTCGTGTATTCACTTTCTCTATAAAGTATTTCGATCCAATGATTGCCTTGATACAACAAATCTATACAGGGATAAGACAAGAACGCAATTAGTGCTTTTGGCAATGAAATCACTAAACAATTATCTGAGAGATTTTATGTGTGTTTCTGCTGCCCCTTGGACCCCACAAGGGGGCCCCCTTGACCCTCGCAATTACGCGATAGTTAGTAGCCAACTCTTGCGGGCATGTACTCCACACTCTACGAACCCGTTGTTAAATATAACTAACTAACTCTTGCATTCAAGTAAATCGCAATTATCTAATATGAATGTTGGATGACACTAAAATCACCAACATAATGAAACCCTAACACTTAGCTAAACCGTAATAAACTATAAACCCATAATTAGGCTTGATACAACTGATCTAAGCTTATGGTCTAATACTCCGGCATAGTTCGAATTGAATAACTAAATCTTGAAAGTTCAAATTAGATGATAACACTAAATTAAATTTAAATTATAATTTAGAAGATAACTTTATTCTCTAATTTGTTGCATGAAGTATCTGCTATTTGCTTATAAAGTTGCATATCAATTCGAATATATCCTTTTTCGGTTTTTGTTTTCTTCGGAAATTTTATTAAAAAAACGAGAACTAGCAAGAAGCTAGAACCCAAAGAATTACAATGGAGAACTGAGCTAGAAATTCCAAGACTCAATATAAAATTTCTAAACTTTAACCAAATAAAAGAATAGTTATGAACAAAATCAAACATACAACATCGTAGATAAACAACCTTTTTTCAACGATAACAATCTTTATTAATGCTGCAAAAAATATATTTTCTGGAGGGTTTGGAACTTAGTAAAGTTAGGCGAATCATCCTTATGCCGATTATGATTTATTATCCTTTTGAACTAAACATTAAACGATATTGTAAGTATTGATACGTTTTTAACACTTTTTCAATTGATCACCAAATTCGATTAACTATGATCAACCAACTCAACTCAAACTTGATGTGTGTGGTGTGTATGTTAAAAATGATGAATAAAGCAATGTAAAGAATATAGACACAAGGATTTATAGTGGTTCGGGTGGATGTTAACTAATCCACCTTAATCCACTCCCCGATTACACTAATCGGGATTTCTTGCTTCACTAAGCACTTTTCTCCAACTCTGTGGAGATCCGATTTACAAGTCTTCAACTTCTTTGGTAGACACTAAACCTAATCTTTATATCCCTTTGAAAGATCAAATCCAACCTAGATCAACTTTTCTTCACCTGGGACAAGTATTAATCTCCAAATAAGATTAATCAACTTCCTAAGTCCCTTTAAGGAAGTAGATCACTAAGCTAGCCTATGCTTCTACTAATTAAAGTTACAAGACTTAAACAATTTGTAATGATGATCCTAAGACAATACTAGGACATACATTACATTAAGTAAACTCACAGGATAAATGATTTTGATTAGTAAGTTTACAACAACCAAATTGTATATCTATAAGATCATAGAATCTTCTCTTGCTTGATCACATTTGAGTAGTAATTTAAGCCCTTATGATCTCTGGAAATAAGCTTTTGAAATATGCAAGAGGATCAACTTCAAATGCTCTTCAATGCTTGCCTTTTACAGTGATATTCAAAAAATAGCCGTTGTCACACGGTTGCCAGCACAGTTGACCGTGGTTTGACCGCGTGTGTTCCAGTCCAAAATATGTATCCGTTGTATAGCCGTTTTACTCAGATTTGAATACTATATTTTGGAACCTTTACTCCATCTAGCACCTGCAAAAGAAACCCAACATCCTATACAAGTACTATATGCATTAAGTGTGTGGTATTTGGTCTTATTGAGTGAAAGTGACATAACACTCCAATAGTGTTAAACCCAACATTCTTGGAAAAGAGTCTTGATTGATATTTCGGTAAATCTCAGTTTGGTCAAGACTTAGTTAGCCACATTAATGCATTTGGTTCAATCCTAAAGACTAGTCAATATGTCATTAACTTCCTAGTTTCAATTAATCACAAGTCATATTCAATTTAAGATTAAGTAGAGATTAATTGAATGATGTCTTTCTAAAATAATCATTAAGTGTGTAAAGACATCAATGTTAAGTCATACTTAGATCACAACTTGTTACTTAGACAAGACCAAATTGATAATTGACCATTATTCCTTTGTGAACCATTTTACACTTAATTTATTAGAGTAAACTAGTTACTTGAATCCTCGTATTCTAACTAGTAGCACATAGCAAGCATGTTAATCAAGTTGGCAAATTAATGAGTATTAAACATATTAGCAAGTAGCAAGTAATACTCACACATAGCAAGAGATAATTATTCTAAAATCAATCATATATATATTTGCACAACATTATAGTTTAAGATTTTAACAAGCTTACTTGCAATATAACATATTGCATGATTAATGTGTAAGCACACATTAATGTCCAACACATGCACAAGGGAAGAGCAATCTCTAGTTAGGTCTTTGTCACCATCCTAAATATATCTAAGTGTATTCTAGGATTACAAGTCTTTACTAGTTACACTTGAAAGCATTGTTCTTCATTTAGCCTTAATTAATCACTAAGTCATCTTTGATTGTAATTAATGTTCTAGTGACATTAGCTTAAGTGTGTTGGTACTTGGTGATCATACAAAGGATATCTAGATAAGTTTTAAGATCACAAGTTGTTGATTAACACTTACGTGTTATGCCTAATCTTGGTTAATTTGTCATTAAGATGTAATTAAGCGTAATTAACCAAGATTAGTGTTTTGATGACCAAAACTCAATTGAGTATGGAAAGGACATCTATTCTAAGTCTATTGAAAAAGGTTTCATGAATTATAGATGTCGGGAACTAGTCAAACTAAATTTGGTCAAAAATGGTGACAGAGAAAACTGCGGTCGCACTGCGGTTGACCCTGGTGGCGACCGTGCAACTTGTTTTCAAAAAACTGCATTGCAATTCAGTCTGGGCTTCTACGGCTGGGTATGCGGTACACCGTACCTTGACCGTGTACTTTGCTGACCTTTATTTTCATTCTTTAAGTTTTGTTTGACTTGGTCATTTGCAAGATCAAGTATGGATTAGTGACCTTGTGTGTTTTATGTTAAGATGTCAATCATTACTTATGCATATGTATGTATCATCATCAAAACATATTCTTTGATTAAGCATCATACTTAACTTTGTCGTTTAGTCTATTAACCAACATTCAACCAACAGATATATTAAAAATAGAAGTAATAAATAGCTAAAATCTTGTGGTGTAGTGGAACAATGCAACGACTGCTTATTAAGATTGACACGATTTGAGTTTTTCTAAAAATGTTGGCCAATTTATTGTACATGTGCGAAAGAAGAGAGTTTTCTTTTATTTGATCTTTACGTGATGCGAGAAGAGATGATGTCGTGAACATGAAGTTAAGAAGGATTTTCTGTGTTGTGGCTGTAAGAAGAGATACTTAGGGTTTAAGAAAGGGAAAAGAATGCTAATTAATAAATCAAATATAATACTGCAAACATGAATTAATAAATTCGGATCTCTGTAGATCACATAGAAGTAGCCGATAGGCGAAGGATATTTGGTGGTAGTGGGTCAGGGATCCCACCCCGATACCATGTTGAGCGATATAAAGTCTATGTGTTGAATTGCATTATTAGTTCATTATTTATTGAGATAAATCAAAATGCTATATATGGAATAAAAATATCTCATAAACAGTAATTATCATGTTTTCAAATGATATATAGAATAATTATAAAACCTAACACTTACTGAAACGTAACAAATTATAAACTCACAATTGTTCTTTTCAGACGCTCAAACAGTTGTTGTGTCAGGCACCAGTGTTAGCATTACCAGAGGGTTCAGACGACTTCGTGGTTTATTGTGATGCATCAATTGCCAGGTTAGGGTGTGTACTGATGCAGAGAGATAAAGTTTTCGTGTACGCTTCTCATCAGTTAAAGACGCACGAACGTAATTATCCGATTCATGATTTAGAAATGGCCGTAGTGGAATTTGCGTTAAAGTTATGGAGACACTACTTATACGGTACAAAGTGTGTAATATGTACAGACCATAAGAGCCTCCAGTATATTTTCACGCAGAAAGAACTATATATGCGACAAAGACGGTGGATTGAGCTTATAAAAGATTACGATTGTGAAATAAAGTATCATCCGGGTAAAGCGAATGTTGTTGCCGATGCTTTGAGTCGTAAAAAGACTGTGGAGACCGTGAAATTTGTGAGAACTGAAATAGTTTCAGATCTTATTGAAAAGATAAGACAGGTTCAAGCCCAAGCTTTATTGGAGAAGAATTTAAAGACTGAATTGATGACCAAAATAAAAGAACAATTGACTGTCGATTCCAGAGGACTTAAGACATTTAAGAACCGAATTTGGGTGCCATTGCTTAGAGATTTAAGGAAACTGATCTTAAATAAAGTGCACAAATCGAGGTTAACTGTCAATCCGGGTAGTACCAAGATGTATAACGACTTGAAACCAATGTATCGGTGGCCAACGATGAAGAAAGATGTTGCTCAATTGGTAGAAAGCTGTCATATTTGTGCTCAAGTTAAATCCGAACACCAGAAACCCTATGGTTCGTTACAGCAGTTGAAAATTCCAGAGTGAAAATGGGATCATATTATGATGGATTTTGTAACCAAATTACCTAGATCTCAGAGAGGTAATGATATGATATGGGTAATTGTTAATTGACTGACAAAGAGTGCACAATTTTTACCAGCAAAAGAGACAACTTCGTTGAGTACTTTGGCAGAGTTGTACTTGAAAGAGATAGTTAGTCAACATGAGGTTCCGTTGTCTATCGTATCTGATAGGGATTCTAGATTTGTGTCTAATTTCTGGAATAGTTTTCAGAAAAGTTTGGGAACGAGGGTAAATCTGAGTACAACATATCATCCACAGACCGATGGTCAGAGTGAACGTACAATACAGACACTAGAGGATTTGCTTAGGTCCTGCGTGTTAGAGTACGGTGGTCCGTGGGATATACATCTACCTTTGATCGAGTTCGCCTACAACAATACTTACCATTCGAGTATTGGTATGCCGCCTTATGAAATATTGTATGGTCGCAAATGTAGAACGCCGACTTGTTGGTTAGAAGCCGGAGAGAAACAGTTTGCAGGTCCAGAATTAGTTTAGATAACAGTTGATAAGGTATCAATAGTACGTGAAAAGTTGAAAGCAGCCCGTGATAGACAGAAAATGTACGCCGATCCACGTAGACGTCCGGTAAACTTTGAGGTGGGTGATCGTGTTTACTTGAAAGTTTCTCCGTGGAAGGGAGTTATCAGGTTTGGTAAGCAGGGTAAGTTAGCTCCGAGGTACATTGGGCCGTTCAAGATTATTCAAAGGGTTAATGACCAGACTGTTGTATTAGAGCTTCTAGCAGAGTTGGCAGGGATACACAACACATTCAATGTGTGTTACCTTAGGAAGTGTAAGGTCGATGATGAAATGCAACTGGTTCCGTTGAGTGATTTGAGGGTGGACTTGAATCAAAAGTTAGTTGAAGAACCGGTTGGAATTGTTGATAGAAAGTTGAAAAAGTTAAGAAAGAAGGAGATCCATATAGTGCTTGTTGAGTGGAAGCATAGTTTAGGATCGAACCTTACGTGGGAGACCGAAGAGCTGATGAAAGCTCATTATCCACGTCTGTTTGACCATGACCAGATTTCGAGGACGGAATCTTCTTAAGGGGGTGGATTTGCAACATCCTCATACAGGGCTTATATGTAAGATGACTATTTTACCCTTAGGCATAATTGTGTGGTTAATTATACTTTTATTTTTAGTTGAATAGTTTATATTATTTTATTATTTGGTTAAGACCAGTTTGTGACAAGGGTCACAGAACGGGTTCATTTATTTAATTTGGACTCCGATAGGGCAGTCAAATTAAGTACGAAAGTTATCAGATAACTAGTAAATACCCGTGTGTGATGGAGTATGGGATTTTAACCCCAATTAAGTGTATTATGCTGCCTTCTTTTTCTCATTTCTCCATCTCTCTAGAATCTTCACCAAACACCCCGTACTCTCTTCTTCCTCACCATCTCAAACCCTAAATCATTTGATCTAAAATTGAAGCTTGATTTTAGTGTCAAATAGTTCCTTGTGTTGTGATTCTAACAAGATAAAGCTTGTTCGATTTCATGATCAAATCTGTGTCAAAATGGGTTTTAAAGTTAGGTTTTGTCAAAGTTGGTTTTTGGTGTCAAATTGGTTGATTTTGATGTTGTTTGAGTGTAAGATTTGGGGGTTTAAGTCCCAAAAGGTTTTGTGCAAAAGATGTAACCTTTTTCAGGGTTAAAAACGAGTCCAAAATCAAGATTTGGTGAATTTGGGGTGAAACCCGTGGGTTTTGCAGCATTAGCTGCTGAAGAACACACTCGACCGACTGTCTTTGACAATCGACCGAGTGACTCAGACGATCGACCGGTTGAGTGACACACTCGACCGGGTGTGTATGAGTTTTAGCCAGATGATTTAATTTAGTCAGTCGACCGTGTGAGATGACACTCGACCGAGTGTGTGGACACAGTCGACCGACTGTGTGACTCAGTCGACTGTGTGTCTTTATGGGCAGAATGTTTTACCAAGTGTTGATGTCTAGCCGTTATGCTGCCCGCGTGACTTATGATAATCAGGATGTAAATTCTGAAAATGCGTAAGTGTTAGGTGGACTTTTAGTGACACTTTTGTTACTGATTTACTGTACTGTGCTGTTTTGTGCTAACAGACAGAAACTAACTTAATTTGCCTTATGTTCAGGTGATAAGGATAAGGAAGCCGCTCAGTGATAGATTATCTGAGCTAGTTGCTGGTATTCGGTGAGTGGGTCTATCTCCGAATAGAGTATTAAGTAGCTGACACGCTACTTGTTCAGACTCTTTACTTTTATGTTTATGCCCTGTATGAATACCATGTGTGGTTAGATATTGCCATGCTAGTTAGGACGATTGCATGACTGATTATCTGTGATCTTATGTGCGCACTGTTAGTTGGACACCAACCGAGGCGGCAAGGTTGGGAACCCACCGAGGGGTCAAGGTAGGGTTGATGTGAGGTCGACCGTGGTAGCCTAGTCGGGTCATGATGTTACTAATTGTTCAGTATAGCATAGAAGGACGCATGTGTTGCGTTTGGATGGTTATGCAGTGGAGTCAGTAAAATGGACTATCGGTAGACTGTAGCCTGATCAGCAAAGTCGTGTGCTCGCACAAGCTGCCGATCCTCATATTGTCAGTTATTGTTGTATGCTAGTTCAGGATGTTAGCATATCTGTGACCCTTGCATGTTCAGTTGCTTATGCTTGGTCTGTTAGATAGTATTCGTTCACTTAGCAGTTGTGCTAATTCCCTCACATTTCCACCTCTTGCAGGTTTATGTACTGATGTCTAGAACGGGTGTTGCGGACGGGTTTGAAGACATGTTTGACTATGTGATTAACTCTGATGTTTTCTCTTTGTACTGTCTTATGTAACATCGTTGCTTTTGGAATGTTAACTAAGTTGATTTGTTAACTATGATTTGTAAGCATTAACCAGGGTTATTTTAGTAATTAAATGTACTTCCGCTGTGATAAAAAAAATCAGGGTGTTACACCATTGACCAATCATATTTCGAGACAAAAACATAGACTTCCAACCTAAACTGTTCAGATTCTTCAATGTTTGGTTTGAAAATAAAGATATTGAGCATATTATAATTGATGCTTGGAATAAGCTGGTACGAGGTTCAAGCGGTGATTGTCGGTTTTGTATTAAATTGAAAATTGTTAAGATTGCTCTTAGGTCATAAAGCAAGATTCAGTATGGTTCCTTGGATATAGATATTGCTAACGCAACACATGTAGTGACCCGAACTTTTCCTTGATTATATATTATATGAGATTAATATTTACATGAATAAATGTTTTCAACATGTTAAGCAATCAAACTTGTTAAGACTTGATTAATTGAAATGAGTTTATGTAGACAATTGACCACCCTGTTTGCCTGATGATTCACGAACGTCATAACTTGTGATAATTATATAATCGTTTTATTTTTTTATGATGTAAGATTTTATTTTATATATATATATAAATATATATATATATATATATATATATATATATATATATATATATATATATATAAGAATAAATACAATTAAATCAAAGATGTACAACTAAAACACTATTTGCTTCAGTAAAATACTATTTGCTACAGTAAAACACTATTTGCTACAGTAAATTTTCTCTTTGCTACTATAAAATACTATTCGCTACAGCAAAAAACTATTTGCTACAGTAAAATACTATTTGCTACAGTAAACACTGTTTACTATAGTAACACTATTTACTCGTATTCAATCCGTATTCGTACTCGTACAATACACAAATTCTAAATGTATATACTATTGGTATATACACTTCAATGATCAGCTCTTAGCAGCCTTAATGAGTCACCTAAACATGTGGGAACTATCATTTAGCAACTAGCATGAAATATCTAACAAAAATACAAACTAGTGAAACCTTATATTCAAGGGTAGGATCACATTTTTTTTCACCAACCATAAACACATTTTCATTCCAACTTTTATGCATCAAATTACTCTCTCTCAATTCCTCTCATTATTCTAAGTGTTCTTCATCATTTTCTTCATAATCTAGCTCAATCTAGTTAACCTAGATCAACATACAAAATAACTACTCAAGAACACTTCATAAACACTTTAAAGTTTACAAGTTTACTTTCAAGCTTTCTAATCCATTCCACGTAATCATCTAAGATCAAGAAACCTCTATTATTTATAGTAGGTTATCATTCTAATTCAAGGTATAATTCATATTCAAACTTTGATTCAATTTCTATAACTATAACAATCTTAATTCGAGTAGAAATCTTACTTGAACTTATTTTCGTGTCATGATTCTACTTCAAGAACTTTCAAGCCATTCAAGATCCTTTGAAGCTAGATCATTTCTTGTCACTTCCAGTAGGTTTACCTACTAAACTTGAGGTAGTAATGATATTCATAACATCATTCGATTCATATATATAAAACTATCTTATTCGAAGATTATAACTTGTAATCACTAGAACATAGTTTAGTTAATTCTAAACTTGTTCGCAAACAAAGTTAATCCTTCTAACTTGACTTTTAAAATCAACAAAACACATGTTCTATATCTATATGATATGCTAACTTAATGATTTAAAACCTGGAAACACGAATAACACCGTAAAACCGGACATACGCCGTCGTAGTGAAACCGGGGGGCTGTTTTGGGTTAGATAATTAAAAACTATGATAAACTTTGATTTATAAGTTGTTCTTCTGGGAAAATGATTTTTCTTGTGAACATGAAAGTATATCCAAAAATCATGGTTAAACTCAAAGTGAAAGTATATTTTTCAAAATGGTCATCAAGACGTCGTTCTTTCGACTGAAATGACTACTTCTTACAAAAATGACTTGTAACTTATATTTCTGACTACAAACTTATACTTTTTCTATTTAGATTCATAAATTTTAGTTCAATATGAAACCATAGCAACTTGAATCACTCAAAACGGATTTAAAATGAAGAAGTTATAGGTAAAACAAAATTGGATATTTTTACTCGTTGTAGCTACGTGAAATTTGTAACAAATCTATACAAATCATAACTTAACTAACTTATATTGTATTATACATGTATTCTAACATATATTATGTAATCTTGGGATACCATAGACACGTATACAATGTTTTGACATATCATATCGACCCATCTATATATATTATTTGGGAACAACCATACACACTCTATATGAAGTAATGTTCGAGTTAGCTATACCGGGTTGAGGTTGATTCCAAAATAATATATATACTTTGAGTTGTGATCTAGCCTGTGAAACGCCCGCTCCTAATCCATCCGAACGAAGTCCATATTGATTATAAACGATTCACAATAGTTGATTACATCGCAAGGTACTTGACCTCTAAATGATACATTTTACGAACATTGCATTCGTTTTTAAAGACAAACTTTCATTCATCGAAAGTTGACAGGTATGCATACCATTTCATAATATCCAACTATAAATGACCTTATCTGTCATTCACTTAATAGCAATCTCAAATGAACTTCAACGACTCGAATGCAACGTCTTTTGAAATATGTCATGAATGACTCCAAGTAATATCTTTAAAATGAGCTAATGCACAGCGGAAAATTTCTTTCAAACCTGAGAATAAACATGCTTTCAAGTGTCAACCAAAAGGTTGGTGAGTTCATTAGTTTATAGTAATCATTTCATTTTCATCATTTAAATAGACCACAAGATTTCATATTTCCATTTCTTATAAATATACGTCCCATGCATAGAGACAAAAATATCATTCATATGGATTGAACACCTGGTAACCGACATTCACAATATGCATATAAGAATATCCCCATCATTCCGGGATCCTCCTTCGGACATGATATAAATTTCGAAGTACTAAAGCATCCGGTACTTTGGATGGGGCTTGTTGGGCCCAATAGATCTATCTTTAGGATTCGCGTCAATTAGGGTGTCTGTTCCCTAATTCTTAGATTACCAGACTTAATAAAAAGGGGCATATTCGATTTCGATAATTCAACCATAGAATGTAGTTTCACGTACTTGTGTCTATTTTGTAAATTATTTATAAAATCTGCATGTATTCTCATCCCAAAAATATTAGATTTTAAAAGTGGGACTATAACTCACCATACTGTATTTTGTAGTAAAAATACATATAACATCATTGAACAAGTGTAAGGTTGGCCTCGGATTCACGAACCTATATTAATTATATATATTTATGTATTGGTCAATATTTGTCTAACAATTTAAGTCTGGTCATAGTGTACCACAATCCTAATGCTCGAGACTAATATGCAAAAGTCAACAAAAGTCAATTTGACTCAAAATGATTTCCAAAATTTATACATGATTATTATATAGTTTAAATGTCGTCGTTTTATATTTTTAAATATTTTTAAAAGATTTATCAGAGTAAAAATATAATTCATTTATTAATAAATAAAACTTTATATAAAAATATACTTTCATATATCTTAGCTAATAAAATTTATAACGTTCATTGAATATCATAAAAATATTATGATAGGTTTTATTAAGGTACTTATATTATTTGTATTACATTTTTATCTGATAAAATAACATTGATAATAATAATAATAAGTAAATTTTGTATTATTTTGTAATAATAAATATTATTATTCTATTAATAAAAATATCAATATTTATTTTTACTAAAAATGATATTATAATAAAATGATAATTCTAGTTATGATAACTTTAATATTTACGATACTTTAAAATAACCATTTTATTTAAAATGATAATAATAATGATATTTTATAGTAACAATGACATTTCTATTAAAATGATAATTTTTGTTAAAATGATAGTTTTAATACTAACGATACTTTTAATAATAATAATAATGATAAAATAATAAGAATTGATAATTTTATTTAAATCATTATCTTTAAATTTCCTCATAATACTCATACTCATTATTTCCTAATCAATTTGTTACTAGCTTTTAAATCGTCTTTTATATCTCGTTCATTTTAATGATAATGATAGTAATCATAATAATTAAGTGTTACTAAAATTAATTTTAATTTTAATAATAATAAATATTATGATACTGATAATACTAATAACTATTTTAATGATAATAATAATAATAATAATTATAATTTTAACTATAATAACGATAGTAATAATAATAAAAAATAACAGTTTTTAACGATTATACTTTTATTGATAATGATAATAATAATAATATTAATAATTAGATAAAACTAGAACGCCAATAATAACGACGATAATAATAATCATTTTTAATAATAATACAAAAATTCATTTGACAATAACTTCTAATCCGTTCATCGAATCCATTCGATATCTAAATGAAAAGTTTATAGTTTTTCGCCAGCTTTCCAATGACATGCATATGTTATACCTTATCTCAACCGCATATGTAACTAATTCAAGATTCGACATAACCTATCTAAGGGAAATATCAAAAGTACAAGCATGCATAATCCTATTTTCTCGAGCACTAGTCAGGGATACACTATTAATATGTAAAAATTAAATTATGAGTACTCACGTATCAATATTGAGGTTCAATATTGCAGGAAAGGTACATAGACGCAACGAAGATGATAAACACTAAATTGACCTCACGAGCATAACCCCCGAACCATACCCATAACCTCCATAGCTATAACCCATAATTTCCTTAGCTCTATCCCGCTCATAAAACCAGTTTTGAAAACTCATTTTGGATCACTCGGGCAACACTCCGTCGTAGTATTTTATGTAAATATTAATACTAATAATACTCCAAATACTAAGATTAATAATTATAACTATCCTAATAATAATAGTAATAACAATAATTTAATTAATATAAATAATACACCGTAAGAAGAAAGAATGAAAAAAAAAAAAATAAGAATTGCAGAATGAACGAGTTCGGGTTTTAAAGAACATTAGCCACCAACCCCCACCATGCGATCGCATGGTTTTGAGAGGGTTTGTCCATGCGATCGCATGGACATCATTTTCAACTCACATTCGCAAATCAAGTGCTGCCGACACTCTAATACACTTACGTATGATATATATAATTATTATTTAATATGTAATATATTTAATCTTTAGAATTAATTAAATATTATATTATATTTACGATCATGGTAAAAATATAATTTTTACAAAAAAGACACGGTCGTGGTCTCACGACTCATGCACCGCTTTCTGTTTTTCGAGCGGACTTTCGTACATTTAGAAAACTAGCCTTTTACGTTACGCGACGTGTACCTTTTACAAAAATTAGACTTACTCATCAATAAATTTCCTTTATAAAAATATAACTTATAAAATTGAGCGTTGTGGTCATTTACTTCTATAAATCAGTGACTCGTTGTTTATCAAAATATATTATTTTAAATCAGGACGTTTTATGACTCGTACCTTTATCAAAATATAGACTTAAATAAATGAAAAATTAACCCACTCAAAGTGTAACTTAATCTTTTGAGTAATTTGGTTATTTACTTTTATAAACCATAATCTCGTTATTTATCAAAACAATTTTAATGATATTAGTTTAGATCAAAACGTTTGTTGACTAATTATAATATAATAATTCATCATCTCGTAAAATATATATATATTTTCATTTTAATAAAAAAATAAACTCGTATATATCATATATAATGGAAATATTAACGTAATAATATTATATTTAGTTTTTCAAACTAATAATAGTTCAAAGTCTATTTTAAAAACATAAAACACGTAACGTTTACACTATAAACCTATAATTCCTTTATACGCTAACATTTATTTTAGTTCCCTTAAACTTTCTAAATAAAATAACATAGTATCGATCGAATCAAATAACAAGGGTTATGAAATTCAATCCTCCACCAACTTTTTGTCTAATCCTCAATAATTAACACTTTTATATACAATCACTTTTCCAAATATTCCGAATACCGTTAAAAATAAGGGTTTCCTAATTCAAAGTGGACCTCATAACAGAGACTCTCCATCCTAATTCAATGTATCTTATAAATCAATCATTTTATATTTTCATCTAAATCCATCGATAAGCATAATAAACTTATATTGAAACAAAATACATTCTTGTAAAGTATTATATATCTAATACCTTGTTAACGCCTTCACTTAATAAATACTATATACACACATCTATATACACATAAATGTTTGTGAATCGTCAGGCATGGTCAAATCGTAACTTGATTACATGAGTATAGATTTCAAACTTTCGAGACTTTAACATTATAGATTTTGCTTATCGTGTCGGATACATATAAAGACTAAAGTTTAAATTTGGTTGGAAATTTCCGGGTCATCACAGTACCTACCCGTTAAAGAAATTTCGTCCCCGAAATTTGATAGGGGTCGTCATGGATAACAATAAGAACGTTTTCATGGCAAATATGAGTTGATAAATAGAGTTTTATCATTATTGTGTAATATGGATAAAACAATTTGTTTTTGCGAAGAGCACGAATGAAGCTATCATTTAAAAGTGAAAATGAATAAATGCAGATTTGACTTAACCGGTGGCGTAGTCAAGATTGATTTTCGGAATTTAAGGAATTTAGAAGAAGATCTTCATAATAAGATTTGATATGTCAGTAATTAAGGAGATTAGGATCCTCTTTGGTTATACGCGATAATCTGCTTCGATTGCTCTGTCTATAAATCCACCCTATCCATTTCCTTACAACTCACATCTTCTATTCTTTCTTCCTCAATTCATACCTTAAAGTATTTATCAATATGCTCCATCCTATTTTGATCCTTGATATACTCTTAATTTTTACATCTGTCATCCTTCTCTTTCATCTACCACCGGAGGATTTTATTTACTTCTACTATTATCTTGGGGTTATAGTGCTGTTAATTTTCCCGTGTCTTTACGTTGCAATACATATTGCTATGCACGATTTGTAGTTTCTGAGTGGTTGTTGGGTTTTATATCTTCCCTTATATTTCGAAGTCCCTGCTTCTGTCTTCTATAATCATTGTCATCCACAGTTAATGCTCTCTCCTATTTGTTGCGTTTTATACTCCAATTTCTGTTTTGGAGTTTCATTCTTTCGTTTCCTCTTCTTGTGACTAAGCATCTCTTGTAATGGTTCGGAATTCACACCTATGGATTTCGGAATGAACATAGTTAACGTTCTAAGAAAGAAATCGTAATGACACAATTTTGATTTGGTAAATTACCAGAATACCCTGGAAAAGACCGAATCATCGAGAAAAATTTTCTTGATATGTTTAGAGATTAAATAGAATACAAGAGCCGTGTAGTATGGCACATGATGACGGTATGGTCTGTGAATCATCACGTTCCATTTAGAAACTCAACATAACTTACTGTAATATAATGGCGTTGATCAAGTGTCATTATATTATACTAATTCATGCTTCAGTTCCCAACACTACTTCAAAATATTCCTATTTTAAACTTGAATGTTTCAGAATTTAGAAACTAAAATAGTTTCTTTTATGATGTAATACAGATAGCGCGAAGAGGTAAATGATTTCAAATAAGAAAAATTAAGAAAATATCTTCAGAAATATGGAGGATATTTATAATGAAAGATATGATGATATTTTAGAATTTCTAATATCAGAGGATGATGAAGAATATTGTCTGCATGGGTTTAGAGTCAGGAATAAGGTATTCATTAATGACTTCAGCAGGTACTGAATTATTTGGATCCTTTGAAGTCAGGTTCAGTCTTTGTAATTTGTCCACAGCCTCCTTCCTACTTTGCACAATCCGTTTTTCAGTTCCGAAACTTCTCTTTTCTGCGCTTTGCCAGCACACTTCATCATTATCATCCAAATTTTACCGTTTAAAGTCGTTTATAGTTTTTGCTGCTTCATCAGCATTTTTTTTTTCATTTTCGGAGAACCAATTCGTAGTTCGGAGTGTTTTTCAGAAACTTCACATTCAAATTAAGTCCAGAAGATAGACGTTATATATACACATGTAACTATTGGCGTAGACATGCTGCGAGATTTCAAAATACTGATTGCTAATTCCCAATGATTCGTATGGCAATTCTCATTACAAGATGTGAATGAGTAAATGATGGGGTTTCAATGAATAATTATAATGACTTTTTGGAGAGGCTAAAGTCAAAGGGTAATGAAGTTGTTGGTACATCTGCTAATAATGTGGTGGAATGTAAAAGGTTCCCTGGTAACGATGGTGTATATCTCAAGGTTATAATAAGGTTAGTCTGACAGAAAAAATTGAGGTTGACTTGCTAGAGCTGTGACAAAACTGGCTACTTTGAATAGGAGTCGCAAAGTTATTTTTGCTAATAAATGCCAAAGAATCTGACGCGGATACGTTGTTTAAACTTTTACTTTGGTTTCAAGAGTTTTTCGGGTACATAACTGTGGGTAACATGTGGTTGGATCATCATCTCGATTGCTCATCATTCGAAGTGTCTTCAGAAATTTTCGAAGGGTTTGAACACAGATTGTAATCGTTAACATACATTTGATGTTCTAACACAATTTTGAAGTCAAAATATAGCTTGTGAAAGATGTAAGGATCTAAGAGTGATGATTTTGGTCATATCTCAAGTTGAATTTTGAGATTTCAAAATCAGAATATGTAATTAAATTTTGAATGAGTATGGTTGTTTTGATTTTCTATAAAAGAATGTATATTGTTGTGAAAGTAGGGAGTATAATGGATGATTTGCTGAATCAGATTCGAAGAATGTAACATATTAATTGTGAATTTATATATCTCTCGGGTATTACCTACCCGTTAAAAAAAAATTTCACAATTAATATTTTGTACAAAAGAATTTTATTATAGTCTTTATGAAAATATATATATATATATATATATATATGTATATTTTCTTCAGATGTAACATAGATTTAATGAGTTAATGTTAAATTAAACTCATTTGATTTACGGTTGAAACTAGAATTGAATAATCCCTAAAGGCTTTAAAAAGTACATAACTTTTACGCAGTATTTCTTTAATGACATTGAAATTATGAATCAATACTTCGTTATTTGTTGATGTATGATGTTCGGTTCGTGGAATTCTTGTGAATTTCGCAAAGTACGAATGATGTTATCTGAAAAGTTTCGGGTACATCGATGATGAAAGTGTAAAATCAAATATATAATTGATTTATTATGAATTGGAATTTGTTGAATTGCGACAGAGATTGTAGTTAACGCTGGTTAAGTTGCGGCCGAAGGACGTACATTGTTGCATATTTGTAATATGAATTAACCGAGTAGTTAAGATTCACACACAATAGCTTAGCACGGAAAGATTTATTTAAAATATATATATATATATATATATATATATATATATATATATATATATATATATATATATATATATATACATATAATTTATTCAGAGGGAATGAGTTAATTCTTCATAATTCGTTGATACAATATACACGTTATTGATTCATAATGATGTCCACAGTGATTCTTGCACTTACGGAGTTTGTGATGTTATCGGTGTTGTTGATTCGGATGTTGACTGTACTGACGATGCTGGTAACACTGACGGTACTGTTGATGCTGTTGGTAAAAAAAGTTTAGCTTGTTAATCACACACCATTTTTATCAGGGTTTCTACTCTTCCTTCTATCATTTTGGTTCGCTTAACTGATTTATGGTTAGGGCTAGATTTGATAATCTCTAAGACTTTAGAGATTACATAATCGCCGCGGAATGTTTCTCCAATGAAGTTATGAATTAATACTTCGTCAGTTATTGTTGTTGGTACTCCTTGGTATTTATGGTGCGTATGACGTTGATGCTCGTGGGACAGATTGTGAAGTTGAGGTTTACGACGCGGTTGTGGTTGTTGGTACTGGTAATGATCCTGTTGTGTTGATGATGGTGGTATTGTTGATGCCGGTGATGCTGCTGGTGCTCATGGTATTGTGGCTTGCGATGTTGATGTTACTTACGGTACTGGTTTTGCTGCTGGTGCTGCTGATGGTGTTTGTAATCTTCGCACCGTATTCTCTAAAGTCACTACCCGAGCGCGAAGCTCGTTAACTTCTTCTAGTACACCGGGGTGATCCTCGGTTCGGAAGAGCGGATAAATATAATCTAGAATTTGGTGTAATATATAATCGTGACGAGATACTCTGGAAATGAGCGAGAAAATGGTGTTTCGGACAGGTTCGCCGGTAAGGGCTTCAGGTTCTTCGTCAAGAGGGCAATGTGGTGGATGGAAGGAATCACCTTCTTCTTGTCTCAAATGATTGAGGAGGCTACAAACCCATCCCCAATTCATCCAGAATAGGTGATGACTGATTGGTTGATCTATTCCGGTCGCACTGCTTTAGGAGCTTGAATGGGATTCCATTTCGGAATCTGAGTGACTTGAACTGATGACGAATTCCATTTCGTACGATTAGATAAAGGATTTTTTTTTTTCGATATGAAATGATCTTGGCTAACGGATGGTATTCTAATTATATAGAATATATATATATATATATATATATATATATATATATATATATATATATATATATATATATATATATATATATATATATAGATTAAAAGATTTCGTAGATTACGGAGGACTTTGCGGGATATGTCAGGAAAAGTTTAAAGTAACAGATACGATAAGATATGATTTAGCAGATATGCTAAGATATGAATTTTTGTCTATACATTATTCATGCAATCAATGCAGCAAGACGTGTCTTGATTTAAGAATAATAATCAGGTAATTTTCTAAGGATGGTAAGTAGATGATTTCCGACTAAAAATGATAAGCAAAACTTTTGACATGCAGACACGGTCGAAGTCCAGACTCACTAATGCATCCTAACGACTTATCAGTTAGACACACTAATGTAGACCTGGTTCGCTAAGACCACCGCTCTGATACCAACTGAAACACCCGCTCCTAATCCATCCGGACGAAGTCCATATCGATTATAAACGATTCACAATAGTTGATTACATCGCAAGGTACTTGACCTCTAAATGATACATTTTACGAACATTGCATTCGTTTTTAAAGACAAACTTTCATTCATCGAAAGTTGACAGGTATGCATACCATTTCATAATATCCAACTATAAATGACCTTATTTATCATTCACTTAATAGCAATCTCTAATGAACTTCAACGACTCGAATGCAACGTCTTTTGAAATATGTCATGAATGACTCCAAGTAATATCTTTAAAATGAGCTAATGCACAGCGGAAGATTTCTTTCAAACCTGAGAATAAACATGCTTTCAAGTGTCAACCAAAAGGTTGGTGAGGTCATTAGTTTATAGTAATCATTTCATTTTCATCATTTAAATAGACCACAAGATTTCATATTTCCATTTCTCATAAATATACGTCCCATGCATAGAGACAAAAATATCATTCATATGGATTGAACACCTGGTAACCGACATTCACAATATGTATATAAGAATATCCCCATCATTCCGGAATCCTCCTTCGGACATGATATAAATTTCGAAGTACTAAAGCATCCGGTACTTTGGATGGGGCTTGTTGGGCCCGATAGATCTATCTTTAGGATTCGCGTCAATTAGGGTGTCTGTTCCCTAATTCTTAGATTACCAGACTTAATAAAAAGGGGCATATTCGATTTCGATAATTCAACCATAGAATGTAGTTTCACGTACTTGTGTCTATTTTGTAAATCATTTATAAAACCTGCATGTATTCTCATCCCAAAAATATTAGATTTTAAAAGTGGGACTATAACTCACCATACTGTATTTTGTAGTAAAAATACATATAACATCATTGAACAAGTGTAAGGTTGGCCTCGGATTCACGAACCTATATTAATTATATATATTTATGTATTGGTCAATATTTGTCTAACAATTTAAGTCAGGTCATAGTGTACCATAATCCTAATGCTCGAGACTAATATGCAAAAGTCAACAAAAGTCAATTTGACTCAAAATGATTTCCAAAATTTATACATGATTATTATATAGTTTAAATATCGTCGTTTTATATTTTTAAATATTTTTAAAAGATTTATCAGAGTAAAAATATAATTCATTTATTAATAAATAAAACTTTATATAAAAATATACTTTCATATATCTTAGGTAATAAAATTTATAACGTTCATTGAATATCATAAAAATATTATGATAGGTTTTATTAAGGTACTTATATTATTTGTATTACATTTTTATCTGATAAAATAACATTGATAATAATAATAATAAGTAAATTTTGTATTATTTTGTAATAATAAATATTATTATTCTATTAATAAAAATATCAATATTTATTTTTACTAAAAATGATATTATAATAAAATGATAATTCTAGTTATGATAACTTTAATATTTACGATACTTTAAAATAACCATTTTATTTAAAATGATAATAATAATGATATTTTATAGTAACAATGACATTTCTATTAAAATGATAATTTTTGTTAAAATGATAGTTTTAATACTAACGATACTTTTAATAATAATAATAATGATAAAATAATAAGAATTGATAATTTTATTTAAATCATTATCTTTAAATTTCCTCATAATACTCATACTCATTATTTCCTAATCAATTTGTTACTAGCTTTTAAATCGTCTTTTATATCTCGTACATTTTAATGATAATGATAGTAATCATAATAATTAAGTGTTACTAAAATTAATTTTAATTTTAATAATAATAAATATTATGATACTGATAATACTAATAACTATTTTAATGATAATAATAATAATAATAATTATAATTTTAACTATAATAACGATAGTAATAATAATAAAAAATAACAATTTTTAACGATTATACTTTTATTGATAATGATAATAATAATAATATTAATAATTAGATAAAACTAGAACGCCAATAATAACGACGATAATAATAATCATTTTTAATAATAATACAAAAATTCATTTGACAATAACTTCTAATCCATTCATCGAATCCATTCGATATCTAAATGAAAAGTTTATAGTTTTTCGCCAGCTTTCCAACGACATGCATATGTTATACCTTATCTCAACCGCATATGTAACTAATTCAAGATTCGACATAACCTATCTAAGGGAAATATCAAAAGTACAAGCATGCATAATCCTATTTTCTCGAGCACTAGTCAGGGATACACTATTAATATGTAAAAATTAAATTATGAGTACTCACATATCAATATTGAGGTTCAATATTGCAGGAAAGGTACATAGACGCAACGAATATGATAAACACTAAATTGACCTCGCGAGCATAACCCCCGAACCATACCCATAACCTCCATAGCTATAACCCATAATTTCCTTAGCTCTATCCCGCTCATAAAACCAGTTTTGAAAACTCATTTTGGATCACTCGGGCAACACTCCGTCGTAGTATTTTATGTAAATATTAATACTAATAATACTCCAAATACTAAGATTAATAATTATAACTATCCTAATAATAATAGTAATAACAATAATTTAATTAATATAAATAATACACCGTAAGAAGAAAGAATGAAAAAAAAAATAAGAATTGCAGATTGAACGAGTTCGGGTTTTAAAGAACATTAGCCACCAACCCCCACCATGCGATCGCATGGTTTTGAGAGGGTTTGTCCATGCGATCGCATGGACATCATTTTCAACTCACATTCGCAAATCAAGTGCTGCCGACACTCTAATACACTTACGTATGATATATATAATTATTATTTAATATATAATATATTTAATCTTTAGAATTAATTAAATATTATACTATATTTACGATCATGGTAAAAATATAATTTTTACAAAAAAGACACGGTCGTGGTCTCACGACTCATGTACCGCTTTCTGTTTTTCGAGCGCACTTTCGTACGTTTAGAAAACTAGCCTTTTACGTTACGCGACGTGTACCTTTTACAAAAATTAGACTTACTCATCAATAAATTTCCTTTATAAAAATATAACTTATAAAATTGAGCGTTGTGGTCATTTACTTCTATAAATCAGTGACTCGTTGTTTATCAAAATATATTATTTTAAATCAGGACGTTTTATGACTCGTACCTTTATCAAAATATAGACTTAAATAAATGAAAAATTAACCCACTCAAAGTGTAACTTAATCTTTTGAGTAATTTGGTTATTTACTTTTATAAACCATAATCTCGTTATTTATCAAAACAATTTTAATGATATTAGTTTAGATCAAAACGTTTGTTGACTAATTATAATATAATAATTCATCATCTCGTAAAATATATATATATATATATTTTCATTTTAATAAAAAAATAAACTCGTATATATCATATATAATGGAAATATTAACGTAAAAAAATTATATTTAGTTTTTCAAACTAATAATAGTTCAAAGTCTATTTTAAAAACATAAAACACGTAACGTTTACACTATAAACCTATAATTCCTTTATACGCTAACATTTATTTTAGTTCTCTTAAACTTTCTAAATAAAATAGCATAGTATCAATCGAATCAAATAACAAGGGTTATGAAATTCAATCCTCCACCAAATTTTTGTCTAATCCTCAATAATTAACACTTTTATATACAATCACTTTTCCAAATATTCCGAATACCGTTAAAAATAAGGGTTTCCTAATTCAAAGTGGACCTCATAACAGAGACTCTCCATCCTAATTCAATGTATCTTATAAATCAATCATTTTATATTTTCATCTAAATCCATCGATAATCATAATAAACTTATATTGAAACAAAATACATTCTTGTAAAGTATTATATATCTAATACCTTGTTAACGCCTTCACTTAATAAATACTATATACACACATCTATATACACATAAATGTTTGGCATAACTTGCTCCGACACTACTTGCTCCGCCATTGATCGTTCCGACACCATTTGTTCCTTTCGTTCTATTAACCCCTGGTCCGTAGACCTCACACTTCGCCGCGCTATGACCATTTCTTTTACACTTGTTGCAAAATTTGGTGCAGAACCCCGAGTGATTCTTTTCACACCTTTGGCATAGTTGCTTCTGATTGTTGTTGTTGTTGCGGTTATTATTGTTGTTGGGATGATTGTTGTAGTTGCTGTTGTTGTTGTTGTTGTTGTTGTTGTTGGGCCGTTTGTTGTAGTTGCGATTGATGTTGCGATTGTTGGGATAATTGTTGCGATTATTGTTGTAATTGCTGTTGTTGTTGTATTGGTGATTCTTATCACCGTTTTCCTCCCACTTTCTTTTGACTTGCTTCACATTGGCCTCTTCAGTAGTCTGTTCTTTAATTCTTTCTTCAATCTGGTTCACTAGTTTGTGAGCCATTCTACATGCCTGTTGTATGGAGGCGGGCTCGTGTGAACTTATATCTTCTTGGATTCTTTCCGGTAATCCTTTCACAAACGCGTCGATCTTCTCTTCCTCATCTTCGAATGCTCCCGGACACAATAGGCACAATTCTGTGAATCGCCTTTCGTACGTGGTAATATCAAATCCTTGGGTTCGTAACCCTCTAAGTTCTGTCTTGAGCTTATTGACCTCGGTTCTGGGACGGTACTTCTCGTTCATCAAGTGCTTGAATGCTGACCACGGTAGTGCGTACGCATCATCTTGTCCCACTTGCTCTAGATAGGTATTCCACCATGTTAACGCAGAACCTGTGAAGGTATGCGTAGCGTACTTCACTTTGTCCTCTTCAGTACACTTACTTATGGCAAACACCGATTCAACCTTCTCGGTCCACCGATTCAATCCGATCGGTCCTTCGGTTCCATCAAATTCCAAAGGTTTGCAGGCAGTGAATTCTTTGTAGGTGCATCCTACACGATTTCCTGTACTGCTAGATCCAAGGTTATTGTTGGTATGTAGCGCAGCCTGTACTGCAGCTATGTTTGAAGCTAGAAAAGTACGGAATTCCTCTTCATTCATATTCACGGTGTGTCGAGTAGTCGGTGCCATTTCCTTCAAAATAGTTAAATGGAACAAGTTAATCATATAGAATATTAAGAGTAGTTAATAGTATTTCGTAGCATAATATGAACTCATTTATAAAAGCTTTTTCTTCATATTAGCGTTTTATAAGTTTAAATTCGGGTAGTACCTACCCGTTAAGTTCATACTTAGTAGCTAATATACAATTCAACTACTACAATTCTATATGAAAAACTGATTGTAATAATATTTCGCGTTCAAACTTTTATACAATATTTTACAAACTTACAATACCGCTTATTTTACATAAAGCATGAAATATAGCACACAATAACTTTGATACAAGATAGTTGTGAAGATAATTCTAGCTAGTACACAAGTCGTTCGGCAAAGGCAATAAAGACACGTAATTCATACGTCCAGAAACAAGTCATGCATTCTGGTTTTACTAGGACTACTTCCCATCCTTGGTCTTGTGCAACATAACCGTTATGGCCGTTGATAAGACAGCGTGTTGTAACGTCATCAAAGGGACGAGGGTTACGTAATGTCCAACAGTCCCGTAATAATCTAAAAACCTCATTTCTTACCCCAATTACCGACTCCGTCACTTGTGGAAACGTTTTGTTTAATAGTTGTAGCCCGATGTTCTTGTTCTCACTTTGGTGAGAAGCGAACATTACTAATCCGTAAGCATAACATGCTTCTTTATGTTGCATGTTAGCCGCTTTTTCTAAATCACGAAGTCCAATATTCGGATATATTGAGTCAAAATAATTTCTTAACCCGTTGCGTAAAATAGCATTTGGGTTCCCCGCAATATATGCGTCAAAGTAAACACATCGTAACTTATGGGTTTCCCAATGTGATATCCCCCATCTTTCAAACGAAAGTCTCTTATAAACCAAGACATTCTTGGAACGTTCTTCGAATGTCTTACAAACTGATCTCGCCTTAAATAGTTGTGCCGAAGAATTCTGGCCGACTCTAGACAAGATTTCATCAATCATGTCTCCGGGTAGGTCTCTTAAAATATTGGGTTGTCTATCCATTTTGTGTTTTTAAACTGTAAAATAGACAAGAGTTAGTTTCATAAAAAAATACTTATTAATACAAGCAATTTTTACATATATCATAAAGCATAAGAACACTATATTACATATATTACACCACACGAATACAACTATCTTATTCCGACTCGCTCGTTTCTTCTTCTTCGGTTTTGGTTCGTTTTGCCAAGTTTCTAGGGATATATGATGTTCCCCTAATACGAGCCGTCGTTGTCCACATTGGTTTAGAAAAACCTGGTGGTTTAGAGGTTCCCGGGTCATTGTTACAACTTAAGGACTTCGGGGGTTGACGATACATATAAAGTTCATCGGGGTTGGAATTAGATTTCTCTATTTTTATGCCCTTTCCCTTATTATTTTCTTTTGCCTTTTTAAATTCAGTTGGGGTAATTTCTATAACATCATCGGAATTCTCGTCGGAATCCGATTCATCGGAGAATTGGTAATCCTCCCAATATTTTGCTTCCTTGGCGGAAACACCATTGACCATAATTAACTTTGGTCGGTTGGTTGAGGATTTTCTTTTACTTAACCGTTTTATTATTTCCCCCACCGGTTCTATTTCTTCATCCGGTTCCGATTCTTCTTCCGGTTCCGATTCTTCTTCCGGTTCCGACTCTTCTTCCGGTTCCTCTTCGGGAACTTGTGAATCAGTCCACAAATCATTCCAATTTACATTTGACTCTTCATTATTATTAGGTGAGTCAATGGGACTTGTTCTAGAGGTAGACATCTATCACATAATATCAAACACGTTAAGAGATTAATATATCACATAATATTCATATGTTAAAAATATATAGTTTCCAACAAAAATGTTAAGCAATCATTTTTAAAGAAAACACGGTCGAAGTCCAGACTCACTAATGCATCCTAACAAACTCGATAAGACACACTAATGCAAATTTTCTGGTTCTCTAAGACCAACGCTCTGATACCAACTGAAATGTCCCGTTCTTATTGATTAAAAACGTTCCATATTAATTGATTTCGTTGCGAGGTTTTGACCTCTATATGAGACGTTTTTCAAAGACTGCATTCATTTTAAAACAAACCATAACCTTTATTTCATCAATAAAGGTTTAAAAAGCTTTACGTAGATTATCAAATAATGATAATCTAAAATATCATGTCTACACACGACCATTACATAATGGTTTACAATACAAATATGTTACAACAAAATAAGTTTCTTGAATGCAGTTTTTACACAATATCATACAAGCATGGACTCCAAATCTCGTCCTTATTTAAGTATGCGACAGCGGAAGCTCTTAATAATCACCTGAGAATAAACATGCTTAAAACGTCAACAAAAATGTTGGTGAGTTATAGGTTTAGCCTATATATATCAAATCATAATAATAGACCACAAGATTTCATATTTCAATACACATCCCATACATAGAGATAAAAATCATTCATATGGTGAACACCTGGTAACCGACAATAACAAGATGCATATATAAGAATATCCCCATCATTCCGGGACACCCTTCGGATATGATATAAATTTCGAAGTACTAAAGCATCCGGTACTTTGGATGGGGTTTGTTAGGCCCAATAGATCTATCTTTAGGATTCGCGTCAATTAGGGTGTCTGTTCCCTAATTCTTAGATTACCAGACTTAATAAAAAGGGGCATATTCGATTTCGATAATTCAACCATAGAATGTAGTTTCACGTACTTGTGTCTATTTTGTAAATCATTTATAAAACCTGCATGTATTCTCATCCCAAAAATATTAGATTTTAAAAGTGGGACTATAACTCACTTTCACAGATTTTTACTTCGTCGGGAAGTAAGACTTGGCCACTGGTTGATTCACGAACCTATAACAATATATACATATATATCAAAGTATGTTCAAAATATATTTACAACACTTTTAATATATTTTGATGTTTTAAGTTTATTAAGTCAGCTGTCCTCGTTAGTAACCTACAACTAGTTGTCCACAGTTAGATGTACAGAAATAAATCGATAAATATTATCTTGAATCAATCCACGACCCAGTGTATACGTATCTCAGTATTGATCACAACTCAAACTATATATATTTTGGAATCAACCTCAACCCTGTATAGCTAACTCCAACATTCACATATAGAGTGTCTATGGTTGTTCCGAAATATATATAGATGTGTCGACATGATAGGTCGAAACATTGTATACGTGTCTATGGTATCTCAAGATTACATAATATATAATACAAGTTGATTAAGTTATGGTTGGAATAGATTTGTTACCAATTTTCACGTAGCTAAAATGAGAAAAATTATCCAATCTTGTTTTACCCATAACTTCTTCATTTTAAATCCGTTTTGAGTGAATCAAATTGCTATGGTTTCATATTGAACTCTATTTTATGAATCCAAACAAAAAAAGTATAGGTTTCTAGTCGGAAAAATAAGTTACAAGTCGTTTTTGTAAAGGTAGTCATTTCAGTCGAAAGAACGACGTCTAGATGACCATTTTAGAAAACATACTTCCACTTTGAGTTTAACCATAATTTTTGGATATAGTTTCATGTTCATAATAAAAATCATTTTCTCATAATAACAACTTTTAAATCAAAGTTTATCATAGTTTTTAATTAACTAACCCAAAACAGCCCGCGGTGTTACTACGACGGCGTAAATCCGGTTTTACGGTGTTTTTCGTGTTTCCAGGTTTTAAATCATTAAGTTAGCATATCATATAGATATAGAACATGTGTTTAGTTGATTTTAAAAGTTAAGTTAGAAGGATTAACTTTTGTTTGCGAACAAGTTTAGAATTAACTAAACTATGTTCTAGTGATTACAAGTTTAAACCTTCGAATAAGATAGCTTTATATGTATGAATCGAATGATGTTATGAACATCATTACTACCTTAAGTTCCTTGGATGAACCTACTGGAAAAGAGAAAAATGGATCTAGCTTCAATGGATCCTTGGATGGCTCAAAGTTCTTGAAGCAAAATCATGACACGAAAACAAGTTCAAGTAAGATCATCACTTGAAATAAGATTGTTATAGTTATAGAAATTAAACCAAAGTTTGAATATGATTATTACCTTGTATTAGAATGATAACCTACTGTAAGAAACAAAGATTTCTTGAGGTTGGATGATCACCTTACAAGATTGGAAGTGAGCTAGCAAACTTGAAAGTATTCTTGATTTTATGAAACTAGAACTTTTGGAATTTATGAAGAACACTTAGAACTTGAAGATAGAACTTGAGAGAGTTCAATTAGATGAAGAAAATTGAAGAATGAAAGTGTTTGTAGGTGTTTTTGGTCGTTGGTGTATGGATTAGATATAAAGGATATGTAATTTTGTTTTCATGTAAATAAGTCATGAATGATTACTCATATTTTTGTAATTTTATGAGATATTTCATGCTAGTTGCCAAATGATGGTTCCCACATGTGTTAGGTGACTCACATGGGCTGCTAAGAGCTGATAATTGGAGTGTATATACCAATAGTACATACATCTAAAAGCTGTGTATTGTACGAGTACGAATACGGGTGCATACGAGTAGAATTGTTGATGAAACTGAACGAGGATGTAATTGTAAGCATTTTTGTTAAGTAGAAGTATTTTGATAAGTGTCTTGAAGTCTTTCAAAAGTGTATGAATACATATTAAAACACTACATGTATATACATTTTAACTGAGTCGTTAAGTCATCGTTAGTCGTTACATGTAAATATTGTTTTGAAACCTTTAGGTTAACGATCTTGTTGAATGTTGTTAACCCATTGTTTATTATAACAAATGAGATATTAAATTGTTATATTATCATGATATTATGATATATAATATATCTCAGTATGATGTATATACAGTTAAATGTCGTTACAACGATAATCGTTACATATATGTCTCGTTTCGAAATCATTAAGTTAGTAGTCTTGTTTTTACATATGTAGTTCATTGTTAATATACTTTATGATATGTTTTCTTATCATAGTATCATGTTAACTATATATATATATCCATATATATGTCATCATATAGTTTTTACAAGTTTTAACGTTCGTGAATCACCGATCAACTTGGGTGGTCAATTGTCTATATGAAACATATTTTAATTAATCAAATCTTAACAAGTTTGATTGCTTAACATGTTGGAAACATTTAATCATGTAAACATCAATCTCAATTAATATATATAAACATGGAAAAGTTCGGGTCACTACAGTACCTACCCGTTAAATAAATTTCGTCCCGAAATTTTAAGCTGTTGAAGGTGTTGACGAATCTTCTGGAAATAGATGCGGGTATTTCTTCTTCATCTGATATTCACGCTCCCAGGTGAACTCGGGTCCTCTACGAGCATTCCATCGAACCTTAACAATTGGTATCTTGTTTTTCTTAAGTCTTTTAACCTCACGATCCATTATTTCGACGGGTTCTTCGATGAATTGAAGTTTTTCGTTGATTTGGATTTCATCTAACGGAATAGTGAGATCTTCTTTAGCAAAACATTTCTTCAAATTCGAGACGTGGAAAGTGTTATGTACAGCCGCGAGTTGTTGAGGTAACTCAAGTCGGTAAGCTACTGGTCCGACACGATCAATAATCTTGAATGGTCCAATATACCTTGGATTTAATTTCCCTCGTTTACCAAATCGAACAACGCCTTTCCAAGGTGAAACTTTAAGCATGACCATCTCTCCAATTTCAAATTCTATATCTTTTCTTTTAATGTCAGCGTAGCTCTTTTGTCGACTTTGGGCGGTTTTCAACCGTTGTTGAATTTGGATGATCTTCTCGGTAGTTTCTTGTATAATCTCCGGACCCGTAATCTGTCTATCCCCCACTTCACTCCAACAAATCGGAGACCTGCACTTTCTACCATAAAGTGCTTCAAACGGCGCCATCTCAATGCTTGAATGGTAGCTGTTGTTGTAGGAAAATTCTGCTAACGGTAGATGTCGATCCCAACTGTTTCCGAAATCAATAACACATGCTCGTAGCATGTCTTCAAGCGTTTGTATCGTCCTTTCGCTCTGCCCATCAGTTTGTGGATGATAGGCAGTACTCATGTCTAGACGAGTTCCTAATGCTTGCTGTAATGTCTGCCAGAATCTTGAAATAAATCTGCCATCCCTATCAGAGATAATAGAGATTGGTATTCCATGTCTGGAGACGACTTCCTTCAAATACAGTCGTGCTAACTTCTCCATCTTGTCATCTTCTCTTATTGGTAGGAAGTGTGCTGATTTGGTGAGACGATCAACTATTACCCAAATAGTATCAAAACCACTTGCAGTCCTTGGCAATTTAGTGATGAAATCCATGGTAATGTTTTCCCATTTCCATTCCGGGATTTCGGGTTGTTGAAGTAGACCTGATGGTTTCTGATGCTCAGCTTTGACCTTAGAACACGTCAAACATTCTCCTACGTATTTAGCAACATCGGCTTTCATACCCGGCCACCAAAAATGTTTCTTGAGATCCTTGTACATCTTCCCCGTTCCAGGATGTATTGAGTATCTGGTTTTATGAGCTTCTCTAAGTACCATTTCTCTCATATCTCCAAATTTTGGTACCCAAATCCTTTCAGCCCTATACCGGGTTCCGTCTTCCCGAATATTAAGATGCTTCTCCGATCCTTTGGGTATTTCATCCTTTAAATTTCCCTCTTTTAAAACTCCTTGTTGCGCCTCCTTTATTTGAGTAGTAATGTTATTATGAATCATTATATTCATAGATTTTACTCGAATGGGTTCTCTATCCTTCCTGCTCAAGGCATCGGCTACCACATTTGCCTTCCCCGGGTGGTAACGAATCTCAAAATCGTAATCATTCAATAATTCAATCCACCTACGCTGCCTCATATTCAGTTGTTTCTGATTAAATATGTGTTGAAGACTTTTGTGGTCGGTATATATAATACTTTTGACCCCATATAAGTAGTGCCTCCAAGTCTTTAATGCAAAAACAACCGCGCCTAATTCCAAATCATGCGTCGTATAATTTTGTTCGTGAATCTTCAATTGTCTAGACGCATAAGCAATCACCTTCGTTCGTTGCATTAATACACAACCGAGACCTTGCTTTGATGCGTCACAATAAATCACAAAATCATCATTCCCTTCAGGCAATGACAATATAGGTGCCGTAGTTAGCTTTTTCTTCAATAACTGAAACGCTTTCTCTTGTTCATCATTCCATTCAAATTTCTTCCCTTTATGCGTTAATGCAGTCAAGGGTTTTGCTATTCTGGAAAAGTCTTGGATGAACCTTCTGTAGTAACCAGCTAGTCCTAAAAACTGGCGTATGTGTTTCGGAGTTTTCGGGGTTTCCCACTTTTCAACAGTTTCTATCTTTGCCGGATCCACCTTAATACCTTCTTTGTTCACTATGTGACCGAGGAATTGAACTTCTTCCAACCAAAATACACACTTTGAAAACTTAGCGTACAATTCTTCCTTCCTCAATACTTCTAACACCTTTCTCAAATGTTCACCGTGTTCTTGGTCATTCTTTGAGTAAATAAGTATGTCATCAATGAAAACAATGACAAACTTGTCAAGGTATGGTCCACACACTCGGTTCATAAGGTCCATGAACACAGCTGGTGCATTAGTTAAACCAAACGGCATGACCATAAACTCGTAATGACCGTAACGTGTTCTGAAAGCAGTCTTTGGAATATCATCTTCTTTCACCCGCATTTGATGATACCCGGAACGTAAGTCAATCTTTGAATAAACAGACGAGCCTTGTAGTTGATCAAATAAGTCGTCGATTCTCGGTAGTGGGTAGCGGTTCTTGATGGTAAGTTTGTTCAACTCTCGGTAGTCGATACACAACCTGAATGTACCATCTTTCTTCTTGACAAACAAAACAGGAGCTCCCCACGGTGATGTGCTTGGTCGAATGAAACCACGCTCTAAAAGTTCTTGTAATTGGCTTTGCAGTTCTTTCATCTCGCTGGGTGCGAGTCTGTAAGGAGCACGAGCTATTGGTGCAGCTCCTGGTACAAGATCTATTTGAAATTCAACGGATCGATGTGGGGGTAATCCCGGTAATTCTTTCGGAAATACATCGGGAAATTCTTTTGCAATGGGAACATCATTGATGCTCTTTTCTTCAGTTTGTACTTTCTCGACGTGTGCTAGAACAGCATAGCAACCTTTTCTTATTAGTTTTTGTGCCTTCAAATTACTAATAAGATGTAGCTTCGTGTTGCCCTTTTCTCCGTACACCATTAAGGGTTTTCCTTTTTCTCGTATAATGCGAATTGCATTTTTGTAACAAACGATCTCCGCTTTCACTTCTTTCAACCAGTCCATACCGATTATCACATCAAAACTCCCTAACTCTACTGGTATCAAATCAATCTTAAATGTTTCGCTAACCAGTTTAATTTCTCGATTCCGACATATATTATCTGCTGAAATTAATTTACCATTTGCTAATTCGAGTAAAAATTTACTATCCAAAGGCGTCAATGGACAACTTAATTTAGCACAAAAATCTCTACTCATATAGCTTCTATCCGCACCCGAATCAAATAAAACGTAAGCAGATTTATTGTCAATAAGAAACGTACCCGTAACAAGCTCCGGGTCTTCCTGTGCCTCTACCGCATTAATATTGAAAACTCTTCCACGGCCTTGTCCATTCGTGTTCTCCTGGTTCGGGCAATTTCTAATAATGTGGCCTGGTTTTCCACATTTATAACAAACTACATTGGCATAACTTGCTCCGACACTACTTGCTCCGCCATTGATCGTTCCGACACCATTTGTTCCTTTCGTTCTATTAACCCCTGGTCCGTAGACCTCACACTTCGCCGCGCTATGACCATTTCTTTTACACTTGTTGCAAAATTTGGTGCAGAACCCCGAGTGATTCTTTTCACACCTTTGGCATAGTTGCTTCTGATTGTTGTTGTTGTTGCGGTTATTATTGTTGTTGGGATGATTGTTGTAGTTGCTGTTGTTGTTGTTGTTGTTGTTGTTGTTGGGCCGTTTGTTGTAGTTGCGATTGATGTTGCGATTGTTGGGATAATTGTTGCGATTATTGTTGTAATTGCTGTTGTTGTTGTATTGGTGATTCTTATCACCGTTTTCCTCCCACTTTCTTTTGACTTGCTTCACATTGGCCTCTTCAGTAGTCTGTTCTTTAATTCTTTCTTCAATCTGGTTCACTAGTTTGTGAGCCATTCTACATGCCTGTTGTATGGAGGCGGGCTCGTGTGAACTTATATCTTCTTGGATTCTTTCCGGTAATCCTTTCACAAACGCGTCGATCTTCTCTTCCTCATCTTCGAATGCTCCCGGACACAATAGGCACAATTCTGTGAATCGCCTTTCGTACGTGGTAATATCAAATCCTTGGGTTCGTAACCCTCTAAGTTCTGTCTTGAGCTTATTGACCTCGGTTCTGGGACGGTACTTCTCGTTCATCAAGTGCTTGAATGCTGACCACGGTAGTGCGTACGCATCATCTTGTCCCACTTGCTCTAGATAGGTATTCCACCATGTTAACGCAGAACCTGTGAAGGTATGCGTAGCGTACTTCACTTTGTCCTCTTCAGTACACTTACTTATGGCAAACACCGATTCAACCTTCTCGGTCCACCGATTCAATCCGATCGGTCCTTCGGTTCCATCAAATTCCAAAGGTTTGCAGGCAGTGAATTCTTTGTAGGTGCATCCTACACGATTTCCTGTACTGCTAGATCCAAGGTTATTGTTGGTATGTAGCGCAGCCTGTACTGCAGCTATGTTTGAAGCTAGAAAAGTACGGAATTCCTCTTCATTCATATTCACGGTGTGTCGAGTAGTCGGTGCCATTTCCTTCAAAATAGTTAAATGGAACAAGTTAATCATATAGAATATTAAGAGTAGTTAATAGTATTTCGTAGCATAATATGAACTCATTTATAAAAGCTTTTTCTTCATATTAGCGTTTTATAAGTTTAAATTCGGGTAGTACCTACCCGTTAAGTTCATACTTAGTAGCTAATATACAATTCAACTACTACAATTCTATATGAAAAACTGATTGTAATAATATTTCGCGTTCAAACTTTTATACAATATTTTACAAACTTACAATACCGCTTATTTTACATAAAGCATGAAATATAGCACACAATAACTTTGATACAAGATAGTTGTGAAGATAATTCTAGCTAGTACACAAGTCGTTCGGCAAAGGCAATAAAGACACGTAATTCATACGTCCAGAAACAAGTCATGCATTCTGGTTTTACTAGGACTACTTCCCATCCTTGGTCTTGTGCAACATAACCGTTATGGCCGTTGATAAGACAGCGTGTTGTAACGTCATCAAAGGGACGAGGGTTACGTAATGTCCAACAGTCCCGTAATAATCTAAAAACCTCATTTCTTACCCCAATTACCGACTCCGTCACTTGTGGAAACGTTTTGTTTAATAGTTGTAGCCCGATGTTCTTGTTCTCACTTTGGTGAGAAGCGAACATTACTAATCCGTAAGCATAACATGCTTCTTTATGTTGCATGTTAGCCGCTTTTTCTAAATCACGAAGTCCAATATTCGGATATATTGAGTCAAAATAATTTCTTAACCCGTTGCGTAAAATAGCATTTGGGTTCCCCGCAATATATGCGTCAAAGTAAACACATCGTAACTTATGGGTTTCCCAATGTGATATCCCCCATCTTTCAAACGAAAGTCTCTTATAAACCAAGACATTCTTGGAACGTTCTTCGAATGTCTTACAAACTGATCTCGCCTTAAATAGTTGTGCCGAAGAATTCTGGCCGACTCTAGACAAGATTTCATCAATCATGTCTCCGGGTAGGTCTCTTAAAATATTGGGTTGTCTATCCATTTTGTGTTTTTAAACTGTAAAATAGACAAGAGTTAGTTTCATAAAAAAATACTTATTAATACAAGCAATTTTTACATATATCATAAAGCATAAGAACACTATATTACATATATTACACCACACGAATACAACTATCTTATTCCGACTCGCTCGTTTCTTCTTCTTCGGTTTTGGTTCGTTTTGCCAAGTTTCTAGGGATATATGATGTTCCCCTAATACGAGCCGTCGTTGTCCACATTGGTTTAGAAAAACCTGGTGGTTTAGAGGTTCCCGGGTCATTGTTACAACTTAAGGACTTCGGGGGTTGACGATACATATAAAGTTCATCGGGGTTGGAATTAGATTTCTCTATTTTTATGCCCTTTCCCTTATTATTTTCTTTTGCCTTTTTAAATTCAGTTGGGGTAATTTCTATAACATCATCGGAATTCTCGTCGAAATCCGATTCATCGGAGAATTGGTAATCCTCCCAATATTTTGCTTCCTTGGCGGAAACACCATTGACCATAATTAACTTTGGTCGGTTGGTTGAGGATTTTCTTTTACTTAACCGTTTTATTATTTCCCCCACCGGTTCTATTTCTTCATCCGGTTCCGATTCTTCTTCCGGTTCCGATTCTTCTTCCGGTTCCGACTCTTCTTCCGGTTCCTCTTCGGGAACTTGTGAATCAGTCCACAAATCATTCCAATTTACATTTGACTCTTCATTATTATTAGGTGAGTCAATGGGACTTGTTCTAGAGGTAGACATCTATCACATAATATCAAACACGTTAAGAGATTAATATATCACATAATATTCATATGTTAAAAATATATAGTTTCCAACAAAAATGTTAAGCAATCATTTTTAAAGAAAACACGGTCGAAGTCCAGACTCACTAATGCATCCTAACAAACTCGATAAGACACACTAATGCAAATTTTCTGGTTCTCTAAGACCAACGCTCTGATACCAACTGAAATGTCCCGTTCTTATTGATTAAAAACGTTCCATATTAATTGATTTCGTTGCGAGGTTTTGACCTCTATATGAGACGTTTTTCAAAGACTGCATTCATTTTAAAACAAACCATAACCTTTATTTCATCAATAAAGGTTTAAAAAGCTTTACGTAGATTATCAAATAATGATAATCTAAAATATCATGTCTACACACGACCATTACATAATGGTTTACAATACAAATATGTTACAACAAAATAAGTTTCTTGAATGCAGTTTTTACACAATATCATACAAGCATGGACTCCAAATCTCGTCCTTATTTAAGTATGCGACAGCGGAAGCTCTTAATAATCACCTGAGAATAAACATGCTTAAAACGTCAACAAAAATGTTGGTGAGTTATAGGTTTAGCCTATATATATCAAATCATAATAATAGACCACAAGATTTCATATTTCAATACACATCCCATACATAGAGATAAAAATCATTCATATGGTGAACACCTGGTAACCGACAATAACAAGATGCATATATAAGAATATCCCCATCATTCCGGGACACCCTTCGGATATGATATAAATTTCGAAGTACTAAAGCATCCGGTACTTTGGATGGGGTTTGTTAGGCCCAATAGATCTATCTTTAGGATTCGCGTCAATTAGGGTGTCTGTTCCCTAATTCTTAGATTACCAGACTTAATAAAAAGGGGCATATTCGATTTCGATAATTCAACCATAGAATGTAGTTTCACGTACTTGTGTCTATTTTGTAAATCATTTATAAAACCTGCATGTATTCTCATCCCAAAAATATTAGATTTTAAAAGTGGGACTATAACTCACTTTCACAGATTTTTACTTCGTCGGGAAGTAAGACTTGGCCACTGGTTGATTCACGAACCTATAACAATATATACATATATATCAAAGTATGTTCAAAATATATTTACAACACTTTTAATATATTTTGATGTTTTAAGTTTATTAAGTCAGCTGTCCTCGTTAGTAACCTACAACTAGTTGTCCACAGTTAGATGTACAGAAATAAATCGATAAATATTATCTTGAATCAATCCACGACCCAGTGTATACGTATCTCAGTATTGATCACAACTCAAACTATATATATTTTGGAATCAACCTCAACCCTGTATAGCTAACTCCAACATTCACATATAGAGTGTCTATGGTTGTTCCGAAATATATATAGATGTGTCGACATGATAGGTCGAAACATTGTATACGTGTCTATGGTATCTCAAGATTACATAATATATAATACAAGTTGATTAAGTTATGGTTGGAATAGATTTGTTACCAATTTTCACGTAGCTAAAATGAGAAAAATTATCCAATCTTGTTTTACCCATAACTTCTTCATTTTAAATCCGTTTTGAGTGAATCAAATTGCTATGGTTTCATATTGAACTCTATTTTATGAATCCAAACAAAAAAAGTATAGGTTTCTAGTCGGAAAAATAAGTTACAAGTCGTTTTTGTAAAGGTAGTCATTTCAGTCGAAAGAACGACGTCTAGATGACCATTTTAGAAAACATACTTCCACTTTGAGTTTAACCATAATTTTTGGATATAGTTTCATGTTCATAATAAAAATCATTTTCTCATAATAACAACTTTTAAATCAAAGTTTATCATAGTTTTTAATTAACTAACCCAAAACAGCCCGCGGTGTTACTACGACGGCGTAAATCCGGTTTTACGGTGTTTTTCGTGTTTCCAGGTTTTAAATCATTAAGTTAGCATATCATATAGATATAGAACATGTGTTTAGTTGATTTTAAAAGTTAAGTTAGAAGGATTAACTTTTGTTTGCGAACAAGTTTAGAATTAACTAAACTATGTTCTAGTGATTACAAGTTTAAACCTTCGAATAAGATAGCTTTATATGTATGAATCGAATGATGTTATGAACATCATTACTACCTTAAGTTCCTTGGATGAACCTACTGGAAAAGAGAAAAATGGATCTAGCTTCAATGGATCCTTGGATGGCTCAAAGTTCTTGAAGCAAAATCATGACACGAAAACAAGTTCAAGTAAGATCATCACTTGAAATAAGATTGTTATAGTTATAGAAATTAAACCAAAGTTTGAATATGATTATTACCTTGTATTAGAATGATAACCTACTGTAAGAAACAAAGATTTCTTGAGGTTGGATGATCACCTTACAAGATTGGAAGTGAGCTAGCAAACTTGAAAGTATTCTTGATTTTATGAAACTAGAACTTTTGGAATTTATGAAGAACACTTAGAACTTGAAGATAGAACTTGAGAGAGTTCAATTAGATGAAGAAAATTGAAGAATGAAAGTGTTTGTAGGTGTTTTTGGTCGTTGGTGTATGGATTAGATATAAAGGATATGTAATTTTGTTTTCATGTAAATAAGTCATGAATGATTACTCATATTTTTGTAATTTTATGAGATATTTCATGCTAGTTGCCAAATGATGGTTCCCACATGTGTTAGGTGACTCACATGGGCTGCTAAGAGCTGATAATTGGAGTGTATATACCAATAGTACATACATCTAAAAGCTGTGTATTGTACGAGTACGAATACAGGTGCATACGAGTAGAATTGTTGATGAAACTGAACGAGGATGTAATTGTAAGCATTTTTGTTAAGTAGAAGTATTTTGATAAGTGTCTTGAAGTCTTTCAAAAGTGTATGAATACATATTAAAACACTACATGTATATACATTTTAACTGAGTCGTTAAGTCATCGTTAGTCGTTACATGTAAATATTGTTTTGAAACCTTTAGGTTAACGATCTTGTTGAATGTTGTTAACCCATTGTTTATTATAACAAATGAGATATTAAATTGTTATATTATCATGATATTATGATATATAATATATCTCAGTATGATGTATATACAGTTAAATGTCGTTACAACGATAATCGTTACATATATGTCTCGTTTCGAAATCATTAAGTTAGTAGTCTTGTTTTTACATATGTAGTTCATTGTTAATATACTTTATGATATGTTTTCTTATCATAGTATCATGTTAACTATATATATATATCCATATATATGTCATCATATAGTTTTTACAAGTTTTAACGTTCGTGAATCACCGATCAACTTGGGTGGTCAATTGTCTATATGAAACATATTTTAATTAATCAAATCTTAACAAGTTTGATTGCTTAACATGTTGGAAACATTTAATCATGTAAACATCAATCTCAATTAATATATATAAACATGGAAAAGTTCGGGTCACTACATGTGAGGACCCGTCCTTATCCCCCTGGACGAAATCTTCAACATTTGGTTCCATTGCGATGATCGACTCCAAGTAAGGTCCTTAATATGAGCTATTGCACAGCGGAAGACTAAATTTGTACCTGAGAATAACATGCTTTAAAAGGTCAACATAAAGTTGGTGAGATATATAGGTTTGATGCTAGCAGCGTAATAACTATGGACCACAAGATTTCATATATAAAAATATAATACACTCGTAAGTGTATAAAATCATTCTGCTTATGTTGAGGCCTCAGTAACCAACCTTAACAATAATATAATAAGTCATCTTCGCAAAGATGGATATGTACACTCGCAAGTGTATAAATAATCCTCGAGGTACTAAACATCCGCCCACTAGTTCTTATGTCTAGTGCAGCCTACTGGATAGGGGTGTTAAACCCGATAGATCTATCTTTAGGATTCGCGCTTACATGCTATTATAACATATAACTAAATTACCTAGCACATCAATCCGCAGAATATCATTTTTAATCACTTGTGTCCATAACGTAAATCATTTATAAAAACAGTGCATGTATTCTCATCCCAAAAATATTTAAAGTTCAAAAAGGGACTATATACTCACCTAATGTATTTTGTAGTAAAAATACATATAACACCATTGGTAACTTATAAGGTTGGCCTTCGATTCACGAACCTATATCATTTATATATATATTAACACATATGGTAGTAATCGAACAAATTTAGATATTATTATTAATTGTTATTTTATTATCTTGTATGTTTTATTAAATAAACTATATTTATTTTTATATACATTAAGTAGAAAATTAATATAATATAGTTTTATTAAGTATATTTTTTATATATAACTAACTTTTATTCTAATAATAATGATAATACTAGTGGTAAAAATGATATTGCTAATTTTAATAAAACTGATATCTTTAATGATAATAATATAATAATAATTTTAATAAATAAATAAAATGATACTTTTAATAATAATATTATTTAAATAAAATGATAAACTTATTAATAATGATAATTTCAATAATAATAATAATAATAATAATAATAATAATAATAATAGATAAAGAAAAATGGTTATACCCTTTAATAGGCCTCCTAAAAAGATTTGCCCGCGACGGGACTCGAACCCGTGACCTCCTGCTCACACCCAAACACACCAATCAATTGAGCTAGTGTGTCTTTCTATTTTATTTCATTAACTAACTGAATATAATCCGTAGTTCTTTATTATCAAGACTACACATATTTAATTCGGCCCAACATCAATTTCATAAGCCCAACAGGAAATCTAGAATTCGACCCACATAAGTCATTTGGCCTGCTGTTAAATGAAAAGGGGGCAAAAAGGCGCAGCAGGCTGGAATCGAACCTAGGACCTTTCACTAAGCATCACACCAAAGAAACCACTCGACCAAGCTTGTTTTTCTGAAATAACTCACCACTTTAATCTATTAAACCCGTATTCGGCTTGTGTTGGCCCAACTTCATAAATCCTACGGCCCACTCTTTAAAATCTATCTAGCAAAATCCATAAAAACTTTTGTGGCCTGAATGCTTTTGGTTAACAACAAAAAGGTAAACTGAGGTGCACGTTTAACACTTTATTTTTTAAAAAAAAAATTATATAATAACAATAGTGGCAAGTGACGGCTTTTGTGGTTTTCCTTCGGATTAATACAGCAAAAAAAATTTACATAAACTAAATAGTTGGTGTTGGGTTCGGTGTAAGATAGAAAACAAATAATAGGAGCTGTAACTACAATTATAGAATCAACGTAACGGTTTTAATAAGGTTGTTTGTAGTTCAAGGGTGGTGGTTTATGGTGGTTTGTAGGGTGGTAGTCGTGAGTGGTGGTTAAAGAAGGTGGTGTTGTTCGTGATAGAAAAGAACCCAAAAAAAAAATAGGAGTGTTCGGTTTAGATGTCGAGATGGTTGGTTCACGAAGGTTGTAGAGGGTGATGACCAAACAAGGAAGGTGATGATCGATGAAGAAGGTGGTAAATGGTGGTTTTTCGGATAAGAGAAAAGAGAGATAAGGATGGTTCACGATGATAGATATTGTGTTTAATGATTGAAACATACTCGACGTTTTTTTTTTTTGTGGTTGTGGGTGATGGATGACCGTGGGTGTGCCCAAGAGATCGAGAGAGAGAGGGAAGAGATCGAGAGAGAGAGAGGGGAGGATGATGGTTGCTCTCTTCTTCTATATGCAGGTAAAGTATATATATATATACAAATTATAATTATAATATTAATATTAATTAATAATAATAATAATAATAGACTAAATCAACTTTTACTCATGTGGAAAAAAAAAACAGTATAGACTCTCGTGATATTCCTTTGTATTTTTCCTAAGACAGTTTTCACGGAGCGTGTCCATTGCTAAACAGTTAGTGTATAAATGTGTTCCTAAAAATCCCAAACTTTTAGATTAATTATATTTAATCATTTCACTCATTAACTGGTAGAAACCTGATCAAAAATGGTTCGTTAATTATTTATTGTCTGTTCCAAATAACGTGTACGGAGTACTAAAACTTAAACTAAAAAAAAATATAAAAAATATTTTTATCAAACCTATAATTTTCGTGATCAAATTACACTCCAACTTTTATTTTTAATCTTTCATGAACATGTACAATATTTATATTAAAGCTAACAAAACATCAACTGAGTGTTACCGACGTTTACCAATTAAGCTCAAAATCATTTATCTTTAATATACGCTCTTTCTTTTAAAAAGTTTAAGTAACTAATTGTGTTGATTATATCTCTTTTTTTTTTTAACAAATAAATATAATATTATATATTTACAAGTATTAACATAAATATCTATATATATATATTTAATAACATAATCGTATTTTACATATTTATTTCCTACCATTAAATCATATAATATTTCAATTAATATTCTAAATTATTATTATTTATATACATTTAATTTTATATGTATTTATTTACAAATTGTTGTTCGTGAATCGTCGGGCTTGGTCAAGAGGGTAACTAATTATCCAGATATAGATTTCAGACTTTCTAAACTCAACATTAGGGTTTTTGCTTATCGTGTCGGAAACGTATATAGATTAGGGTTTAAATTTGGTCGGAAATTTCCGGGTCATTACAGTACCTACCCGTTAAAGAGATTTCGTCCTCGAAATTTGATAGAGATCATTATAGATAATAATGAGGATGTTTTCATGATGAATATGAGGTTATAATGGAGTTTTATCATCATTGAGTAATGTAGATAAAACGATTTGATTATATGAAGCGTAAGAGTGAAACTATCACAAATGAGTGAAATGAGTAAATAGGGAATCGTTTTAACCGATAATGTGGTTAGGATTAATTTCCGGAATTTATGGGATTTTAAAGAAAATCTTATGTAATAAGATTTGATTTTTCGACGATTAGGATCTTCTTTGATTTGATGTGGCAATCTGTTTCAATTTCTCTGTCGGATATATTACTATAAATTCACCCCCTTCTCTTCCTTATTCTTCACAACTCACATCTTCTATTCTTTCTCCTTAATTCCTATTTCAAAACATTCGTCGATATGCTCCATCAAATTCTGATTCTTGATATACTCCTAATTTTCACATCCGTCATTCTCCTCTTCCATCTACCACCGGAAGATTTTATTTACTTCTACTATTATCTTGGGGTTATAGTGTTTTTAATCTTCCCATGCCTTTACGTGACAACACGTTTTGATATGCACGGTTTGTAGTTTCAGGGTGATTGTTGGATTTCATATCTTCTCTTATACTTCGATGTCCTTACTTCTATCTTCCATAATCATTGTCATCCACAGTTAATGTTTTCTCCTATTTACTGTGATCTATATCCCAATTTCTATTTTGGGGCTTTGTCCCTTCGTTTCTTCTTCCCGTCCTCTAGTCAAGCGAGCAATTGTTCGAAATTCGTAGGTATGAAATTCGGAATGAACATAGTTAATGCTCTTAGGAGGAAATGGTAATGACACGATTTTGATTTGTCACATTACCAGAATATCTTGGAAAAGACCGAATCATCAAGAGAATATTTTCTTGATATATTTAAAGATTGGATAGAATGTAAGAGCCGTGTAACATGTCACATGATGATGGTACTGTGAATCATCACATTCCATTAGAAACTCAACATGACTTACTGTAATATAATGACGTTGATCAAGTGTCATTATATTATACTAATTCATGTATCAGTTCCCAACACTACTTCAAAACATTCATATTTTAAACTCAGAGGTTTTCGGAATTTAGAAACTAAAATAGTTTCTTTTATGATGTAACGCAGATATTACAGAGAGATAAATGATAATATTAGTTGTGAGAATATCTCCAAAAATATGAAGAATAGGTATAACGGAAGATACGAAGATGTCTTATAATATCTAAAATATGATGATGATGAAGAGTATCATCTGGAAAGGTTTAGAATAACGAGTAGGGTTCTTACTAACGGTTTCAGCAGATACTGAATTTGTTTGGATTTTTTTTTTTTTGAAGTCAAACTTATTCTTTGTGATTTGTCCACGGCTTTCTTCATAGTTTTGCATAATCCGCCTTTCGGTACTAAATTTTCTATCAACTTTTGGCCATTAAGACCATCTACAACATGCTGCTTCGTCAACATTTTCAAAGTTAACAGATATGGGTTATCGGTTATCAAACCGAGGTAGTTTTAGGAGATTTGTGTTTTAGATGATTAAATGCTGATGTTAATATGATGGAATATAAAAGCTTCTCCGGTTACGACGACGAAAGAACGACATATATATATATATATATCGAGGTTATGATAAGACTAATCTTGCTGAGAAATCGAGGTTAACTTGCTGGAGCTGTGACAAAATTTGGCTACTCTGAAAAGGAGTTCTAAGGTTGTTTTTGCTAATAAATGGTAAAGGATTCAACACGGATACGTGTTAAACTACAAATTTGGGTTCGAGAGTTTTTCAGGTGCATAAATCTTTTCTTCCGTAGACGAAGTGCGGCTGGTTCAACTTCTCGATTGAGGTATTTTTAGGTATCATGAAGGGTTCGAACGCATATTGGAGTCGTCAAGATACAAATGAGGTTTTAAGATGAAATCAAGTGGCAAGCTTGAAGAAATGTTCAGTTTCATATGTTTTAATCAATATTTTAATTCATTTTAATTTTCCAAAGTTAGCAGTCCAAGAGTCCAATTGTCCAATAGTCCGATAAATTCATATATAATTTAATATATAATATTCGAATTAAATAGTACGTATCGTGACCCGTGTACCGGTCTCAGTATTGATCACAACTCAAACCATATATATATTTTGGAATCCACCTCAACCCTGTATAGCCAACTATAGAGTGTCTATGGTCGTTCCGAAATATATATATAGATGGGTCGATATGATAAGTCGAAACCTTGTATACGTGTCCCGTTATTTATAGTGCGTAAATTAAATAAATATATATCATGACCCATTTGCACAACGTGTTGTCTCAGAATTAATCCGACGTACTGTTGTACATGTGTCCCGACGGTATGTAAAGTGCGGAAATTAAATAACAATAAATAAAATTGCGAGAATGTAAATTGCGATAAATTAAATGTTAATCAGTTAGCTAGGAACAGTTAGCTAGGAACAGTTAGCGTGAAATCTTAACAATATTTCAATTAGTTAATCCGTTTGTTTCTAACAAATTTTATTATATCCAATGTTTTCTTCATTATGCCACTTGTTGGATTCTGATAGGTCAAAATCCAAATATGAAATTTGAATGGAAATGGTTATTCTGTGGTGAACGGATACGTATATCGGTAGTTGTATGTAGGATAGTAAATGACCGTTGAATCGGATTCGAAGTATGTACAGTGTAACTTATTAATGTGAAATCTAAATATTCCTCGGGTACTACCTACCCGTTAAAATATTTTTCATCATTAACAGTTTGTACGAAAGAACTTTTAATTACAATCTTTATGAAAATATACTTGCATATATATTTTCTTCGGATGTAATTATGATTTTAATGAGTCAATAGGATATTAAACTCATTTGATTTATTGTTAATACTAGATTACATAATCTCTAAAACTTTAGAAATTACATAATCGCCATGTCGAACGAAGATAAATGAGGTAGAACGATATGTAAAGCGAAGATAATCGATGTAAAACGATATGTAGAACGGAGATAAAGTAGATAGATCGATACGTAAAACAATGATTAGGCTCGAGGTACAGAATGAGATGTTGAAGCAGGTGATGTTGAAACTTGGGTTGTTGGTGGTACTGGTGTTGATGTTGGTGCCGATGATGTTGATGGAGCTGTTAAGTTTTGCACCATATTCTCCAAAACTACTACTCGAGCGCGAAGTTCGTTGACTTCTTCTACTAACCCGGGCCGATTATTAGTGTGAGATGGAGGTTGGATATCTTCTCTAGTTCCGTTAATGGTAGCCTCAAGATGAAAAATTCTTGCAACGAGGGTATAAACAGTATTGCGAACAGGTTCGCCGGTGAGCGGGTCGAGTACTCCGACATTAGGCGGTAGATTCGGCTCATGATATGGAGTACCTTCTTCATTTCTCCATAGAGTAAGTATTTTGCGAACCCATCCCCACTTTCTAAAGAATTCACGGTAGTTGATCGGTTGGTGCGCTCCCGTCACACTATCTTCGGAGTCAGAGGAACTTTGCCGATTCGTGGAGGCCATCGTACGCGATTACAAAAAGATTTTTGGTATGAAAAGCTTAGTGAGAGCAATGAGAGTTGGATGGTATACTCAATGCATAATATGCATAAATATATATAGTACCAGGATCCCTTAAATTACGGAGAAATTTACGGAAAATATTAGGCAAAGTTTACCGTAATAGATACGCTAGGATATGAATTTGTCTATACACTATCAATGCAGTAAATGCAATAAGACGTGTCTAGACTTAAGCAGGCAATTCCTAAAGATGATAAGCAGATAGTTTCCGACTAGGAATGATAAGCAAAACTTTTTGTCATGCAGACACGGTCAAAGTCCAGACTCACTAATGTATCCTAACAACTACCAGTTAGACACACTAATGCAAGGCCTAGTTCACTAAGACCACCGCTCTGATACCACCTGTGAGGACCCGTCCTTATCCCCCTAGACGAAATCTTCAACATTTGGTTCCATTGCGATGATCGACTCCAAGTAAGGTCCTTAATATGAGCTATTGCACAGCGGAAGACTAAATTTGTACCTGAGAATAACATGCTTTAAAAGGTCAACATAAAGTTGGTGAGATATATAGGTTTGATGCTAGCAGCGTAATAACTATGGACCACAAGATTTCATATATAAAAATATAATACACTCGCAAGTGTATAAAATCATTCTGCTTATGTTGAGGCCTCAGTAACCAACCTTAACAATAATATAATAAGTCATCTTCGCAAATATGGATATGTACACTCGCAAGTGTATAAATAATCCTCGAGGTACTAAACATCCGCCCACTAGTTCTTATGTCTAGTGCAGCCTACTGGATGGGGGTGTTAAACCCGATAGATCTATCTTTAGGATTCGCGCTTACATGCTATTATAACATATAACTAAATTACCTAGCACATCAATCCGCAGAATATCATTTTTAATCACTTGTGTCCATAACGTAAATCATTTATAAAAACAGTGCATGTATTCTCATCCCAAAAATATTTAAAGTTCAAAAAGGGACTATATACTCACCTAATGTATTTTGTAGTAAAAATACATATAACACCATTGGTAACTTATAAGGTTGGCCTTCGATTCACGAACCTATATCATTTATATATATATTAACACATATGGTAGTAATCGAACAAATTTAGATATTATTATTAATTGTTATTTTATTATCTTGTATGTTTTATTAAATAAACTATATTTATTTTTATATACATTAAGTAGAAAATTAATATAATATAGTTTTATTAAGTATATTTTTTATATATAACTAACTTTTATTCTAATAATAATGATAATACTAGTGGTAAAAATGATATTGCTAATTTTAATAAAATTGATATCTTTAATGATAATAATATAATAATAATTTTAATAAATAAATAAAATGATACTTTTAATAATAATATTATTTAAATAAAATGATAAACTTATTAATAATGATAATTTCAATAATAATAATAATAATAATAATAATAATAATAATAATAATAATAATAATAATAATAATAATAGATAAAGAAAAATGGTTATACCCTTTAATAGGCCTCCTAAAAAGATTTGCCCGCGACGGGACTCGAACCCGTGACCTCCTGCTCACACCCAAACAATAGTGGCAAGTGACGGCTTTTGTGGTTTTCCTTCGGATTAATACAGCAAAAAAAATTTACATAAACTAAATAGTTGGTGTTGGGTTCGGTGTAAGATAGAAAACAAATAATAGGAGCTGTAACTACAATTATAGAATCAACGTAACGGTTTTAATAAGGTTGTTTATAGTTTAAGGGTGGTGGTTTATGGTGGTTTGTAGGGTGGTAGTCGTGAGTGGTGGTTAAAGAAGGTGGTGTTGTTCGTGATAGAAAAGAACCCAAAAAAAAAAAATAGGAGTGTTCGGTTTAGATGTCGAGATGGTTGGTTCACGAAGGTTGTAGAGGATGATGACCAAACAAGGAAGGTGATGATCGATGAAGAAGGTGGTAAATGGTGGTTTTTCGGATAAGAGAAAAGAGAGATAAGGATGGTTCACGATGATAGATATTGTGTTTAATGATTGAAACATACTCGACGTTTTTTTTTTGTGTGGTTGTGGGTGATGGATGACCGTGGGTGTGCCCAAGAGATCGAGAGAGAGAGGGAAGAGATCGAGAGAGAGAGAGGGGAGGATGATGGTTGCTCTCTTCTTCTATATGCAGGTAAAGTATATATATATACAAATTATAATTATAATATTAATATTAATTAATAATAATAATAATAATAATAGACTAAATCAACTTTTACTCATGTGGAAAAAAAAACAGTATAGACTCTCGTGATATTCCTTTGTATTTTTCCTAAGACAGTTTTCACGGAGCGTGTCCATTGCTAAACAGTTAGTGTATAAATGTGTTCCTAAAAATCCCAAACTTTTAGATTAATTATATTTAATCATTTCACTCATTAACTGGTAGAAACCTGATCAAAAATGGTTCGTTAATTATTTATTGTCTGTTCCAAATAACGTGTACGGAGTACTAAAACTTAAACTAAAAAAAAAAATAAAAAATATTTTTATCAAACCTATAATTTTCGTGATCAAATTACACTCCAACTTTTATTTTTAATCTTTCATGAACATGTACAATATTTATATTAAAGCTAACAAAACATCAACTGAGTGTTACCGACGTTTACCAATTAAGCTCAAAATCATTTATCTTTAATATACGCTCTTTCTTTTAAAAAGTTTAAGTAACTAATTGTGTTGATTATATCTCTTTTTTTTTTAACAAATAAATATAATATTATATATTTACAAGTATTAACATAAATATCTATATATATATTTAATAACATAATCGTATTTTACATATTTATTTCCTACCATTAAATCATATAATATTTCAATTAATATTCTAAATTATTATTATTTATATACATTTAATTTTATATGTATTTATTTACAAATTGTTGTTCGTGAATCGTCGGGCTTGGTCAAGAGGGTAACTAATTATCCAGATATAGATTTCAGACTTTCTAAACTCAACATTAGGGTTTTTGCTTATCGTGTCGGAAACGTATATAGATTAGGGTTTAAATTTGGTCGGAAATTTCCGGGTCATTACAGTGGCCAAGTCTAATTCTCAACGAAATTAAGAATCTGTGAAAGTGAGTTATAGTCCCACTTTTAAAATCTAATATTTTGAGATGAGAATACATGCAGTTTTATAGATGTTTTACAAAATAGACACAAGTATGCGAAACTACATTCTATGGTTGAATTATTATTACCGAATATCACCCCTTTTCAGTCTGGTAATCTAAGAATAAGGGAACAAAAACCCTAATTGACGCGAATCCTAAAGATAGATCTATTGGGCCTAATAAACCCCATCCGGTTTCGGATGCTTTAGTACTTCGATTTTATCATGTCCGATGAGAGTCCCGGAATGATGGGGATATTCTAGACGCGTTCTGTTAATGTCGGTTACCAGGTGTTCACCATATAAATGATTTTTATCTCTATGCAATTTATGCGAAATGCCTGATATGAGATGGATGTTTATGAAAAATGAAATCTTGTGGTCTATTATTACAATTTGATATATATAGGTTAAACCTATAACTCGCCAACATTTTTGTTGACGTTTTTAAGCATATTTATTCTCAGGTGATTATTAAGAGCTTCCGCTGTTGCATGCTAATTAAGGACAAGAATTGGAGTCAGTATGCTTGTAATATATTGTTTAAAAACTGCATTCGGAGATTTAAATCGATGTGTAATATTATTGTAAACCATTATCTAATGGTCGTGTGAAAAATGTTATCTTTTAGATTATCATTACTGAATAATCTACGTTATGATTTTAAAACCTTTAACGATAAAATAAAGGTTATGGTTTGTTTTAAAAACGAATGCAGTCTTTGAAAAATGTCTCATATAGAGGTCAATACCTCGCAAGGAAATCAATTAATATGAAACGTTTATAATCGATATGAACGGGACATTTCAGTTGGTATCCGAGCGTTGGTCTTAGAGAACCAGAAATTTGCATTAGTGTGTCTAACCGAGTTTGTTAAGATGCATTAGTGAGTCTGGACTTCGACCGTGTTTACTTGAAAAACGATTGCTTAACATTTTTTTGTTGAAAACTATATATTATTAACATGTAAATATTATGTGATATATTAATCTCTTAATGTGTTTGATATTGTGTGATAGATGTCTACCTCTAGTACAAATCCCATTGACTCACCTAATAATAATGAAGAGTCGAATATATATTGGGAAGACTCACAAATTCCAGAAGAGGAACCGGAAGAAGAGGAACCGGAAGAAGAAGAGGTTCCGGAGGAGGAAATATTAAAAACCACTGAAAAACAGATAAATAAAAGAAAACCCTCAACCAATGGACCAAAATTAATAATGGTCAATGGTGTTTCCGCCGAGGAAGCAAAATATTGGGAAGACTACCAATTTTCCGTTGAATCGGATCCCGATGAGGATTCTGATGATGTTATAGAAATTACCCCCACCCAATTTGAAAAGGCAAAAGAAAATAATAAGGGAAAAGGCATCAAAATAGAGAAACCTAATTCCAACCCCGATGACCTCTATGTTAACATGAAATATCCCGATGAGAAATACTGTCAACACCCGTATTTCTTATGTTTTAGCTATAACCCGGGAACATCTAAGCCACCAGGTTTTTTTAGACCATTTGTGAAAAGAACGGCTCGTATTAAGGGAGCACCATATATCCCTAGAAAATTAGCGAAACAAACCAAGTCCAAAGAAGAGGAAACAAGTGAGTCGGAATATAGAGTTGTAATCATGCGATGTAATATATGTAATATAGTGTGCTTGTGCTTTTATGATATATGTAAAAATTGCTTGTATTGTTTGTTAAGTATCTTTTATGAATCTAACCCTCGTCTATTTTTACAGTATAAAAATACAAAATTTAGAAGACCTACCCGGGGATATGGTTGATGAAATCTTGTCTAGAGTTGGTCAGAATTCGTCGGCACAATTATTTACGGCAAAATTAGTTTGTAGAACATTTGAAGAACGTTCCAGGCATGCCTTAGTTTATAAAAGGCTTTCTTTTGAAAGATGGGGTATATCACATTGGGGAGACCTTAAGTTACGCCGTGTTTTCTTTAAAGTGTTAAATGCGGGGAACCCAAGTGAAATTTTACGCTACGGGTTAAGAACCTATTTTGACTCAACATATCCCAACATAGGACTTCGTGCTTTAGAAAGAGCTTCTAACATGCAACATAAAGAAGCATGTTATGCTTACGGGTTGGTGATGTTCGCTTCTCACCAAAGTGAGAAAAAGAACATCGGATTACAACTTTTAAATAAAACCTTCCCACAAGTGACGGATTTAGTAGTTGGGGTGAGAAACAAGGTTTTTAGATTGTTACGGGGCTGTTGGGCATTACGAAATCCTCGTCCTTTTGACGACGTTACAACATGCTGCCTAGCCAACGGTCACAATGGTTATCTTCCACATAACCAAGGATGGGAAATAATATTAGTACAACCAGAATGCATGACTTGTTTCTGGACCTATGAATTACGTATCTTTATTGCTTTAGCGGAACGACTTGCGTTAAACTAGAATTGACTTCACAATTGCCTTGTATCAATGTTATTGTGTGCTATATTTCATGCTATATGTAAAATAGCGGTATTGTAAGTTTGTAAAATATTGTATAAAAGTTTGAACGTGAAATATTATTGTAATCAGTTTCTCATATAAAATTGTAGTAGTTGAATTGTATTTTAGCTATTAAGTATGAACTTAACGGGTAGGTACTACCCGAATTAAAACTTATAAAACGCTAATATGAAGAAAAAGCTTTTATAAATAAGTTCATATTATGCTACGAAATACTATTGACTACTCTTAATATTCTATATGATTAACTCATTTCTTTTGGCTATTTTTGAAGAAAATGGCATCGACTACTCGACACACCATGAATATGAGTGAAGAAGAATTCTGTACCTTTCTTGCTGTAAACATAACCGCAGTATAGGCCGTAATGCAAAATAATAACAATAACTCTGGTTCTAGCAGTGGAACTAATTCCACAAGAAATCGTGTAGGATGCTCCTACAAAGAATTCACTGCCTGTAAACCTCTAGAATTCGATGGAACCGAAGGACCAATCGGATTGAAACGATGGAACGAGAAGGTCGAATCGGTGTTTGCCATAAGTAAGTGCACTGAAGAAGACAAAGTAAAGTACGCTACACATACCTTCACAGGTACTGCGTTAACATGGTGGAACACCTATCTCGAGCAGGTGGGACAAGATTCTACTTACGCACTACCGTGGTCAACATTCAAACACTTAATGAACGAGCAGTACCGTCCCAGAAACGAGGTCAATAAGCTCAAGGTAGAGCTTAGAGGGTTACGAATATATGGGTTTGATATTACCACTTACGAACGACGATTCACAGAATTGTGCCTATTGTGTCCGGGAGCGTTCGAAGATGAAGAAGAAAAGATCGACGCATTTGTAAAAGGGTTACCAGAAAGAATTCAAGAAGATGTGAGTTCACACGAGCGCGCTGATAATGCTAAAAACGAACATATATTTCATAGCATTATTCCTCAAGAAAGACCTTTTAGTTGCAATTGTTCTATTTACAAGTGATATTCGTTTAAATAATAAAAGGTGAAGACAAAAGATAGATTCGACGAATTGAAGACGCAAACGACCAAAAAGCTCAAAAGTACAAAATACAATCAAAGAGGTTCCAATTATTGATAAGAAACGTCTAAAAATGACAAGAGTACAAGATTTAAAACGCAAAGTACAAGATATTAAATTGTACGCAAGGACGTTCGAAAATCCGAAACCGGGACCAGAGTCAACTCTCAACGCTTGACGCAACGGACTAAAAATTACAAGTTAACTATGTATATAAATATAATATAATATATAATTAATTATATAAATTATATATATATTATATTTATATATTAAAACCGTCGGAAGACTAGGATCCAAACTTGTGTGAGCTGGTTTTGCGAACTCCGCGACTTGCGGAGTTTGAAGAGCAAAAATGCCGCGACTCGCGAAGTCCCCAATTCTGAAATTGCCTATAAAAGCCAACGCATTCGACGAGTTTTAAAATATCCATATATCCATCTTCTCTATCTATAAACGTATTATATATATATATATATTTATATTTTAATTTTAATTTTAATTTTAATTTCTAATAATAAGGGTATGTTAGCGAATGTTGTAAAGGTGTAAGTCGAAATTCTGTCCGTGTAACGCTACGCTATTTTTAATCATTGTAAGTTATGTTCAACCTTTTTAATTTAATGTCTCGTAGCTAAGTTATTATTATGCTTATTTAATACCGAAGTAATCATGATGTTGGGCTAAAAATATTAAAATTGGGCAATTGGGCTTTGTTCCATAATTGGGGTTTGGATAAAAGAACGACACTTGTGGAAATTAGACTATGGGCTATTAATGGGTTTTATATTAACTAAACAATACCTTGTTAATTTAATATACAAAATTATAATTTGACGTATTTATATATAACCACATACGCTTGACTGGGTACGGTAGGCGGGATATCTATAAATACCAATAATTATTCATTTTACCGGACAGGGAACTGGATTAATAGTTAATAGACTTGTTGAAACAGAGGTGAATTACATTCAAGGGTAATTGGTGTAATTGTTAACAAAGTAGTAAAACTTTGGTTTACACGCAGTCGATAACCTGGTGTATTCATTAAACAAAGTATTAAAACCTTGTTACAATTCGAATCCCCAATTAGTTGGAATATTTGACTTCGGGAATAAGAATAATTTGACGAAGGCTTTCGCTCTTTATATTTATGACTGATGGACTATTATGGACAAATCCGTATGGACATATTAAATAATCCAGAACAAAGAACAATTAACCCATGGGAATAAACTAAAATCAACACGTCAAACATCATGATTACGGAAGTTTAAATAAGCATAATTCCTTTATTTTCATATTTAATTGCACTTCTAATTATCGCACTTTTATTTATTGCTATTGTATTTAATTGCACTTTTATTTATTGTCTTTGTATTTAATTGCACTTTTAATTTTCGTACTTTTTAATTATCGCACTTTTATTTTATCGCACTTTTATTTATCGCAATTTCATTATCGTTATTTACTTTACGCTTTAAATTAAGTCTTGTATTTATTTTTAATATTTTACATTAGGTTTTAACTGCGACTAAAGTTTTAAAAATTAACAAACCGGTCATTAAACGGTAAAAACCCCCCTTTTATAATAATAATATTACTTATATATATTTGTATTTTCATAAATTAAACTAATATAGCGTTAAGCTTTGTTTAAAGATTTTTCCCTGTGGAACGAACCGGACTTACTAAAAACTACACTACTGTATGATTAGGTACACTGCCTATAAGTGTTGTAGCAAGGTTTAAGTATATCCATTCTATAAATAAATAAATATCTTGTGTAAAATTGTATCATATTTAATAGTATTTCCTGCTAAAATTTAATAGTATTTTATACGCCTTAGCTTTAACATCAAGTATTTTTGGCGCCGCTGCCGGGGAACAAAATCTAGCTTAAAAGCAAGAAGCGCAACGCTAATATAAAAAAAAAGATTTTTATTTTTAGTTTACTTTTATAAAAATACGTTTTTGTAAAAATACGTTTTAAATATTCGAAAATATAAAAAGAAAAACAAAAATATAAATATTTTTAAGAGTTTGTTAAATATTTAAGTTTTATAAAGTTTCTTTATTTTTATTTTATAAAAATATAAGTTTTATTTAAATAATTTGTTTTTATTTAAAAATAAAACTGAAAAAAATAATATATATAAATCTATTTTTAAGATTTTTATTTATTAAATTATAAAGTATTTTATTTCTATCTTAGTTTTTTTTTAAAATATAAGTTTTATTTAAATTATATAAATATATTAATTAAATTAAAAACCAAAAAATAAAATATATATATAAAAACAAAAACCTGTCGAACAAAACCCACACCTGATTTGAATTTTCATCCTCCACGACTCGTGGGGTTTGCTGGTACGTGGCACCGCAACTCGCGGAGCCACCCTGACAAGCCACAGGAAGCCCTAATCTGCATTAATTACGGGTTTTATTATTATTATTTAAATTAAACCCTAATTAGGGTATTTTTATTATATAATTTAGTTTTTATTTTTATTTTGTATTTTTAGTTAAATTAGTTTAATTAAATTATAAAATTAATAGTTTTATTAAATAAATAATATAAAAATAATATTTTTTATAAAAATTGTACTTTTTACAAATTTTAGTATATTTTTATATTTTGTATATTTTTATATTTTGTATATTTTTATTTGTTTATTCGTAATATTTGTATTTTTCTCTCGTATTTAGTTTTAAATATAGTTTTTGCCATATTTATTTTTATTTCTAGATTTTTAGGATTTGCCGTAAAATCCCTTAAGTGCTTTCTCTTTTTAGGATTTTTAGGATTTGCGACGCCTTTTTAAGTTTTAGTACCTTTTTAAGATATTGCCATTTGGGATATAGTTTTACTTGTAAGCTTTAATATTTTTAGACGCAACTTTTAATTCTTAGTTTTTAGTTCCTTTTTAAGTTTAGACGCACTACTTTCTTATTTTCATTTTTTCGACGCCATTTACCTATGTATCAATTATCACTCCAATTAGTAATCTCAATTTGAAATTTTAATTTTAAGTTAGTGATAGTAATAAGGTTGGGTTAGTCGAGTGTTTTAAAGTTTTATAAGTATCTCTTTTTCTTTCTTATTTTTCGACGATTTTTATTTTTCAACCCTTTTCTTTTTCGACCTTTTTCGACGCGCTCTTTTTCTTTCTTATTTCTCGCCATTCTAGTTTTAGGACATAGATTTTTATTCTACTTCTTATCTAAATTTCTAAAAATTACGAAAATTTATTTTAAGTGGTTAAATTGATAGACATCAAAATTTTCTGGTTCGTAGTAATAGTTGGATTTGTACGTGGACCGGGTTATTGGAGCCAAACAGTACTCAATTATATTGAGACCAAACGAATCCTGCCCTTCTGCTGCATCTTTTGGCTATTCGAAACGTGGGTAAAATCAGAAAAGTCTATTAATTGGATAACTTATATAATTTTTCTTTCCTTTTAAAAACTAATAGGATATTCAGTGAATGCACCGAGCAAGACGTTCACCACCTTTTGTACGTTCACCACCTGTAACCAGATCAAGACATCTAGCAAATATTGTCGCCGTTGATTTTTCTTTAGAATCGTCATCCAGTCGACCAAGTACTCCAATTTAAATTTCCGATAATCCATTTTTTGAACCCGATCTCACAATTGAGAATTCGAAGAATATTCAGGGACGATTCATAGATCCTGAACCATTAATCTTTCCTCCGGAACCACCAATCATTCAAATAGAGATTGTTGAGGAACGAACCATTAAATCAGAATCCTCTAGTGATTCAGATTCAACAAATTCAATTATGGAGAATCTGGAACCTTTAAGTATGGAAGACCGAATGCGAGCTAAATGCACTGGCCAAGGTCACACAATTACTCATCCTAACATTAATGCGCCAGATTATGAAATCAAAGGACAAATTCTACATATGGTGACTAATCAATGCCAATTTAGTGGTGCGCTGAAGGAAGATCCAAATGAACATCTTCGTACCTTTAATAGGATCTGCACACTATTTAAAATAAGAGAAGTTGAAGATGAACAGATATATCTCATGTTATTTCCCTGGACTTTAAAGGGAGAAGCCAAAGATTGGTTGGAATAGTTACCTGAAGGGGCGATTGATACATGGGACGTTTTAGTTGAAAAATTTCTTAAACAATTCTTTCCGGCATCTAAAGCCGTAAGACTTCAAGGAGAAATTGTTACATTCACACAGAAACCAAACGAAATTCTATATGAGGCATGGACCAGATTTGAAAAGTTATTAAGAGGATGTCCGCAACATGGTTTAGACACCTGTCAAATAGTACAAATATTCTACCAAGGATGCGACATCACTACAAGGAAGGACATCGACATAGCAGGTGGTTGTTCTATTATGAAGAAAACCGAAACTGATGCTTACAAAATTATTGAAAACACTGCTTCCCACTCACATGAGTGGCACCAAGAAAAAGATATCGTTAGATCATCTAAAGCAGCTAGAGCCGATTCTAGCCATGACTTTGATTCCATTTCTGCAAAGATAGACGCTGTCGAGAGACGAATGGAAAAGATGACTAAGGATATACACTCAATACGAATTAGTTATGAGCAGTGTGGAGGACCACATTTGACAAAAGATTGTCTCAGTATTGAGCTAACAATGGAACAAAGAGAGAATATTTCATATATAAACCAAAGGCCCGGAAATAATTATCAGAATAATTATCAACCGCCAAGACTGATTTACAATCAAAACCAGAATTATAACCGAAATGTTCCATACAACAACCAACAAGGTCCTAGCAATCAACAAGTATCCAATAATACTTACAATCAGCAAAGACCTAATTTTCAAAACAAACCACAATCCGATGATAAAAAGCCAAATTTAGAAGATATGATGACGAAGCTAGTTGAATCCCAAACACAGTTTTTCACATCTCAGAAACAAACGAATGAACAAAATGCTCAAGCATTTAGAAATCAACAAGCTTCTATTCAAAATCTGGAACAAGAAGTAAGTAACCTAGTAAGGTTAATAGGTGAAAGAAAACCGGTAAGTTTACCTAGTGATACAAATGCTAACCCCCGGAATGAAACGGTTAAACCCATTACCACAAGAAGTGGTACAACACTTAAACCACCTGAAATACCTGTAATTTCTGATGAAGCTATTCCTACTCCACAAGAACCACAACCTGAACAAGATAAGGAAAACGAACCGGTAGTTGAAAAGGTTAATGAAGATAACACAGTTAAGGCTAAACCTTATGTTAAACCATACCAACCACCACTTCCTTACCCGAGTAAAATGAAAAAAGAGAAACTTGAAGCCGAGCAATCCAAATTCTTGGATATGTTTAAACAAATAAATGTAAATCTTCCTTTCATTGATGTGATTTCAGGAATGCCTAGATATGCTAAATTTCTGAAAGATCTAATCTCGAATAGAAAGAAAATGGAAGAACTCTCGGCTGTTACTATGAATGCTAATTGTTCAGCAGTGCTGTTGAATAAGATACCAGAAAAACTATCTGATCCAGGAAGTTTCACAATTCCATGTTTTCTGGGTAGTCTTAGTTCAATAGAAGCATTGGCAGTCTTAGGTGCTAGTATAAATTTAATGCCGTATTCACTATGCACTAAACTAGACCTTGGAGAATTGAAACCAACAAGAATAAGTATACAACTAGCCGATAGATCAATAAAATATCCTAGAGGGATAATGGAGAACATGCTAGTTAAAGTTGGTACGTTAGTATTTCCAGTAGATTTTGTTGTTCTGGACATGGAAGAAGATTCTCAAGTTCCTCTCATATTAGGAAGACCATTCTTAAACACGGCTAAAGCAATGATTGACGTGTTTGGTAAGAAACTGACCCTAAGTATAGAGGATGAGAGTGTTACCTTTTCAGTTGATAGAGCAATGCAACAACCGCAATCTGCAGATGATACATGTTATTATATTCAAACTATAGATTCACATGCAGAATTGTTAAAAGAATTTCCAGAATTACAAGGAACAGGAGAATGTTCTTTAGGAGAAGGAACTGAACCAATTAATGAAGCTGAAATGTTACCTACACTAATAGCTAATGGATATGAACCAACAACAGAAGAAATTTAAATGCTAAAAGAAGAAGACAGATATCGATATAAATCATCGATAGAAGAACCTACGACATTAGAGTTAAAGCCACTTCCAAATCATTTGGAATACGCTTATTTACATGGTGAATCTGAATTACCTGTAATAATATCGTCTTCTCTTACTGAAAATGAAAAATCTCAACTCATTTCTGTATTGAAAGCTCATAAACCAGCCATTGCATGGAAGATTCATGATATTAAAGGAATAAGTCCTTCGTATTGCACACATAAAATCCTTATGGAAGAAGGTCATAAAACGTATGTGCAACGCCAACGGAGACTAAATCCTAATATGCAAGATGTTATTAAAAAAGAAATTATTAAACTGCTTGATGCAGGTTTAATTTATCCAATTTCTGATAGTCCATGGGTAAGCCAGTTCAATGCATGCCTAAGAAGGGTGGCATGACTGTTATTACAAATGAGAAAAATGAGCTTATTCCTACTAGGACTGTAACAGGATGGCGTGTTTGTATTGATTATAGAAAATTAAATGACGCCACCAGAAAAGATCACTTTCCCTTACCTTTTATTGATCAAATGTTGGAAAGATTAGCCGGAAATAGTTACTATTATTTTCTTGATGGTTTTTCTGGATATTTTCAAATTCCAATAGCACCCGAGGACCAAGAGAAAACCACATTCACGTGCCCTTATGGTACTTTTGCTTACAAACGCATGCCATTTGGACTTTGCAACGCCCCTGCAACCTTTCAAAGGTGCATGATGGCAATTTTTCACGACATGATAGAAGAATGTATGGAAGTTTTCATGGATGACTTTTCAATCTTCGGTGATACATTTGAATCATGTCTAGTGAATCTTGAACGAATGCTTATTAGATGCGAACAATCAAATCTAGTTCTTAATTGGGAGAAATGCCATTTCATGGTTAAAGAAGGCATCGTTCTTCGTCATAAAATCTCAAAGGAAGGAATTGAAGTGGATAGAGCTAAAGTAGATGTAATTGCTAAACTTCCACATCCCACCAATGTTAGAGGAGTTAGGAGTTTTCTAGGGCATGCCGGTTTTTACCGACGTTTCATTAAAGATTTTTCTAAAATTGGCACTCCTATGAATAAACTCCTAGAAAAGGATGCTCCATTCATCTTTTCAGATGAATGCATCAAATCTTTTAATATTCTTAAAGAAAAACTCACTAATGCGCCGATCATGATAACACCAAATTGGAATCTACCATTTGAACTAATGTGCGATGCAAGTGATTTTGCAATGGGAGCCGTTTTAGGACAAAGGATTGAAAAACGATTTCAACCTATATATTATGCTAGTAAGACGTTACAAGGAGCACAAACAAATTATACAACTACTGAAAAAGAACTCCTTGCTATTGTCTTTGCTTTTGATAAATTTTGATCATATCTCGTTCTAGCTAAAACGGTGGTCTATACCGACCATTCTGCTCTTAGATACCTATTTTTGAAACAAGATGCTAAACCAAGATTAATCCATTGGATCTTACTCTTACAAGAGTTTGATATTGAAATCCGAGATAAAAGAGGAGCAGAAAATCTCGCCGCTGATCATCTTTCTCGTCTTGAAAATCCCGAATTAGAAGTTCTAAATGAATCGGCCATACAAGACAACTTTCCTGATGAATATCTATTGAAGATAGATTATAATGAAATACCATGGTTTGCAGACTATGCAAACTACTTAGTATGTGGATTCCTTGAAAAAGGATTATCGTACCAAAAACGAAAGAAATTCTTTAGTGATATAAAACACTATTTCTGAGAAGATCCACATTTGTTTAAAAGTTGTCCCGATGGAATAATACGCCGATGTGTATTCGGAGATGAAGCTAGTAAAATCTTAAACCATTGTCACACAGGACCAACAGGAGGGCATTATGGGCCTCAACTCACAGTAAGGAAAGTTTACGATGCTGGATTCTATTGGCCTACAATTTACAAAGATGCACACCTTCTTTGCAAATCCTGTGATGCTTGTCAAAGGGCCGGAAAAATAAGTAAACGTGATGAAATGCCACAAAATGTCATTCAAGTATGTGAAGTATTTGACATTTGGGGTATTGACTTTATGGGTCCATTTCCAAAATCTCATAATAATCTTTACATTCTCGTTGCCATTGATTATGTATCTAAATGGGCGGAAGCATAAGCTCTCCCAACTAACGATGCATGAGTTGTAGTCAATTTTTTAAAACGTCTTTTTGCAAGGTTTGGAACACCGAAAGCTTTAATAAGTGATCGGGGTACTCATTTCTGTAATAATCAACTTGAGAAAGTTCTCAAAAGATATGAAGTAACTCATAAAATCTCCACCGCATATCATCCACAAACAAGTGGACAAGTTAAAAATACCAACCGAACATTAAAACGTATTCTAGAGAAAACCGTAGGATCAAATCCGAAGGAATGGTCCATAAAATTGGAGGATCCACTCTGGGATTTTAGAACAGCCTACAAAACTCCAATTGGAACCACACCTTTTAAACTCGTTTACGAAAAAGCATGTCATCTTCCAGTAGAAATTGAACACAAAGCATTTTGGGCTTTGAAGACATGTAATCTTGATTTACATGAAGCTGGACGTCTACGGTTAAGTTAATTAAACGAATTAGAAGAATTAAGACATGAAGCATATGAAAATTCCTTAATCTATAAGGAAAGAACGAAGAAATGGCATGATAAAAGAATCAGAAGTTCAAAAGAATTCAAAGAAGGAGACAGAGTTCTTCTTTTCAATTCACGATTCAAGCTATTTCCGGGAAAATTGAAATCAAGATGGTCTAGACCATTCATAGTCAAAAGAGTTTTCCCATACGGAACAGTAGAATTAATAAATTCAAATGGGATTGAATTTAAAGTTAATGGTCACAGAGTTAAACATTACATACATGGTCCGATGGAAGTTGACAATGAAGTTAATCATAATTTCACCACCCAAGAAAAACTTCAAAATGAAAACATAAATATGTTATCAACAACATATGAAAAATCAAAATTGGAATATTGGGAGGAGTCAAATTTGAGTGATGAAGAAGAATTCTTATACAAACCTCCCATTCCAAGAAACGAAGAAAAATGTGAACAAGAAGTTCAAATAGAAGTGAAAGAACCAAGAAAAGAACACCCAAAAAAGGTTTACAAGCCAACTCGACTTACTAAAGCAGGAGACCCGGGTGAATTTATGATTTCTTGTTTGCTTAATGATAGTGCTGTATATAATGGACTTGCAGATTTAGGAGCAAGTGCAAATATTATGCCTCTTTCCTTATACAAAAGATTAGGCATGGGTAAATTAAAACCAACCAAAATAGGTGTTCAATCATTTGACCAAACCATTAAACACCCGGTTGGAATAGCAAATAATTTACTTGTTAACGTGGGAAGTTTGACCTTTGTTGCAAACTTCATAGTGATTAATATGGAGGAAAACCTTGATATTCCTCTAGTTCTAGCTCGCCCATTTTTAGCAACCACCGAGGCATTCATTGGTGTAAGAGAAGGTAGAATGACACTTAGGGATGGTGATACATCGATCACCTTTGTGAACCGAAATTTTAGATCTCCACCAACCAAAACTGTTAGACCAATAAAAATGCATAAGTGTGGGGAAGATGAAGAAACACTTAATGATGATCCAATCACAAAGAATGCCGTTGATGATATGAAATTAGATGAACCCATTTTTAACAGTTCAACGAAGAAACTTTATAAACGGATTCACGATGCTAAGATTAAAGGAAACTTTAAGTTATGTAACCGATTAGTATCCAATTTATCGCCAAAAGAAAAGGCGATGTTAGTTGAATTTGTGAAAGTTACGGAGGAAAACAACAAATGGATTGAAGTAAAAGTCAAAGATATACAAGTTGTTGATGATTCAATTGAAAATAATGTTAATCACAATTTCAACTAAGTGTAGGGAGGTTTATGTATTTCTGTTAGAGTTAGATTTTCTGTTTTCGTGTAGTTCTCGAAAATGGAACCCGAATGGTCTTTCCCTAGCAGACCCTAAAGAACTAGTCTTCTCCCCCCATTCTGAATTTTTATTTTTTTTAGGTTTTTACGAAATGAAGACTTCCTGTGAATTAAACCATGGTCTAATGCTACACGCTTTGATCACTAAACGTAATAATGACACACTTCCAAGTAAAATAGTATCATTAATCAGAGGTAAATTGGACGGAGTAAGAAAAGAATCCAGATGCGAAGATAATAAGTTACAATTTGGTAAAGGAAAATCAAAATCCGCAGTGAAAAGAAGAGCACGACACCTTGAAAAATGTCACAAATGCGGAAAATGGTCACACGAACTTAAATGTTCAAATAATCAAACTTATTCAAACACCGAATTTGTTACTTTATGCAGAGATGGACCGTTCATATGTTTAGAAGAAAAAACATTAAATGCTCGAGGTTACGCCTATGTAGCCATGGAAAATTAATTAGTCCGACAATCTTATGAGTGGGCTAGAGCATATCACTAAGAAATCTATTTCACAGGTAAGTTTGTACAGTTTTTATTTTTTATTTTTATTTTTTATTTTAACCTTTTGATAATAAACGCTAATTTGTTCGCTATAAAGTATTAAATTGGTATTCGATGAAATTAGGTCTTGCGACAGAAATTATTGATATCATACAAAAATTTATTACATCACTGCGAAATTTAACGTTTATTCTTAAGGTATAAATATCTTTAATCAATCAACCCAAAATATTTCAAAAATTCGTCATGAGTTAAATTAGGTCATGGAACCGAAATTACTTTACCGAAAAGAGGGGCGCATATTTTTGATAATATTTGATTGATTAAAGTGGGATAAAAGCCAAAAAGATTTTTAATTTTATTTTTACCATGTTTTTTTTAAAATTAATATATAAATATTAATTTAATATTGTAAACTTATTTAAAATTGTAAATATTTGAAAAAATAATATAAGTTTGTATGTATAAAAACAAAAATTAAATTTAAGTTTGGTGTGAATTTTTAATTTTATGCATTTTAAATTTAAGTTTGGTGTGAATTTAAAAATAAAAATTTACTTTATTTCGCTAAGTTAAAAATATGATTTTTAAAATTCGTCGTGAGTTGAAGACTAGTTCGTTGAACCGAAATTGCTTTACCCGAGGGAGGGACGAGAACTTTTATTATCATTATTTTTAATCTTATTGAATTAAAGTATGCCAAAAACATTAAAAAACCCAAAAATCTTTGCTTTTAAAACCACGCTTCAAAAAGACGAATTTTAAAATTTTGTCGAGGGATGGACTAGGACAACGATCCGAAACGCCCTCGCTCCTAAAAAGAAACAAATTTTTAAAATTTTATTAATTTATGTTTTAGAAATTATAACCTTTTTATAAAAAAAACGCCAATATGTTTGAAAACTTTGGTAAAATTTAATCATTTCTACGCTAATCACCCTCAATAATTTAAATTGTTACTGATTTCTTGCAAATGAGGGCATTGCAAGATCTTAAGTGTGGGAAGGGGGTTAAATTCTTTCGGATTTTAAAAATTTTTATTTAAACACTTGGTTACCATTAAAAATACTAGTAACGCAGTAGTTGTATTAGAATCTAGTGCTCTCTGATAATAAAGAACAGCCCTAGTCTTATATAATGACTACCCAATTCTAGTAAAATTTTTCAAAATTTTCAATTAAATGAACTCAAAATCATGTTTATACATATTTATGAACAATAAAACTAGGTGTTAACACCGAAATTATTGTTACTTCGGAAAGGACATAAATTGAGAAACAAACCAAAATGATAGAATTCATTTAAAATGGAATAGAGGACAATAAAAAGGCAAATAAAAGAAAATAAAAGCCAAGTGTGGGAAAATTTACCAAGTTATTTTAAACATATGTCACATATTTCTATAACAAATAATTAAAGATACTTTTGCTTTGGACTAAACTAAACAGTTTTACCCGATTTACTGTAAGAAAGATGGATCTACACGATGAATCAATTCCATCATTAAAAGGAAGTAACGTCTTCCGAAAAAGAAACGCGCTTCTTGATTTAGGTCATGAAGTTGTCGTCCAGACCAGCTGTAGGTTGACGAAAAATCTAGAAAAGTCATCACTAAAATCAGCAGGAAATCCACGGACCTCAGCATCAAACAGGGTCGCCAAGTGGTCAGACTTATCCTAACCATGAGAGGATCTGTCTTGTAAAATGGGGAGGACGCCGTGCAAATTAGCTGGATAAGACTAATGAATCAGATCCCCAGAAAGGATAATCTCCTAAAAGATCAAAAATCAGCTTTTAAGACTGATATTACTCAATCCTAGAGATTGACCTTAAAGATTGAGAATTACAAACTCATGGAATTCAATGATATCTAAACTCGAGCTTGAACGAGAAAATATTTTGATCAAAAAATTACAAACCGATTTGTTTTCTAAAAACCCATTTTCAATGCGTTCATTACCTTTGAACGTAAAATCCTAGGAATTCACCTGGAATTCATTAGGTCACCTGAACCAATTCGGGTGTCAACCGTAAGAATGGTGGTTGCATAGCATGGTCGAAGACAGGACCTTGTGCCAGACCGGAAAATTATGAGGGTGAGCTTTACTATTGCTCCTACAAAGGATAGTAATTGCGTCCGACACGTTATAGACCATAATTAAAAGTATGTCAGGGGACATTGCCTTAACAGTTGCTTGTTCAACGCTTTCCTTTACAACCGGACGGTAGTTTATCGAAAGGTAATATACGAAGCAAGTAAACTGGACGTGTTGCTTTCCCAATACAAGGTTAGCAAGTGGGTGACACAAAACCACAAGTTTTGAGCTAAAATTTTCAAATCAGAAACCCACTAAACCTACAAAAACAATTTGCAAACACCGGTGAAGGGTTATTCCGGAAAACTTATCTAGGGTAAAAACTAGATTGAATTTTCAAAAAGATCAAATGTTTTTATAAAGATCCAATTTCCTTAATGGATCTAAATTTTATAGTCATGTGGGACTGTAAACCACATCGTTACTACCATTGTTTATACCGCCGTATATAAATCACTGATGTACAAAGTGTGAAGAATAAAGAAGTGATTCTAGTATTTCAAGACTATATTGCTTGAGGACAAGCAACGCTCAAGTGTGGGAATATTTGATAATGCTAAAAATGAACATATATTTCATAGCATTATTCCTCAAGAAAGACAAGCTTTTAGTTGCAATTGTTCTATTTACAAGTGATATTCGTTTAAATAATAAAAGGTGAAGACAAAAGATAGATTCAACGAATTGAAGACGCAAACGACCAAAAAGCTCAAAAGTACAAAATACAATCAAAGAGGTTCCAATTATTGATAAGAAACGTCTAAAAATGACAAGAGTACAAGATTTAAAACGCAAAGTACAAGATATTAAATTGTACGCAAGGACGTTCAAAAATCTGGAACCGGGACCAGAGTCAACTCTCAACGCTCGACGCAACGGACTAAAAATTACAAGTTAACTATGTATATAAATATAATATAATATATAATTAATTATATAAATTATATATATATTATATTTATATATTAAAACCGTCGGCAGACTAGGATCCAAACTTGTGTGAGCTGGTTTTGCGAACTCCGCGACTTGCGGAGTTTGAAGAGCAAAAATGCCGCGACTCGCGGAGTCCCCAATTCAGAAATTGCCTATAAAAGCCAACGCATTCGACGAGTTTTAAAATATCCATATATCCATCCTCTCTATCTATAAACGTATTATATATATATATATATATTTATATTTTAATTTTAATTTTAATTTTAATTTCTAATAATAAGGGTATGTTAGCGAATGTTGTAAGGGTGTAAGTCGAAATTTTGTCCGTGTAACGCTACGCTATTTTTAATCATTGTAAGTTATGTTCAACCTTTTTAATTTAATGTCTCGTAGCTAAGTTATTATTATGCTTATTTAATACCGAAGTAATCATGATGTTGGGCTAAAAATATTAAAATTGGGTAATTGGGCTTTGTACCATAATTGGGGTTTGGATAAAAGAACGACACTTGTGGAAATTAGACTATGGGCTATTAATGAGTTTTATATTAACTAAACAATACCTTGTTAATTTAATATACAAACTTATAATTTGACGTATTTATATATAACCACATACGCTTGACTGGGTACGGTAGGCGAGATATCTATAAATACCAATAATTATTCATTTTACCGGACACGGAACTGGATTAATAGTTAATAGACTTGTTGAAACAGGGGTGAATTACATTCAAGGGTAATTGGTGTAATTGTTAATAAAGTAGTAAAACCTTGGTTTACACGTAGTCGATAACCTGGTGTATTCATTAAACAAAGTATTAAAACCTTGTTACAATTCGAATCCCCAATTAGTTGGAATATTTGACTTCGGGAATAAGAATAAATTGACGAAGGCTTTCGCTCTTTATATTTATGACTGATGGACTATTATGGACAAATCCGTATGGACATATTAAATAATCCAGGACAAAGAACAATTAACCCATGGGAATAAACTAAAATCAACACGTCAAACATCATGATTACGGAAGTTTAAATAAGCATAATTCCTTTATTTTCATATTTAATTGCACTTCTAATTATCGCACTTTTATTTATTGTTATTGTATTTAATTGCACTTTTATTTATTGTCTTTGTATTTAATTGCACTTTTAATTTTCGTACTTTTTAATTATCGCACTTTTATTTTATCGCACTTTTATTTATCGCAATTTCATTATCGTTATTTACTTTACGCTTTAAATTAAGTCTTGTATTTATTTTTAATATTTTACATTAGGTTTTAACTGCGACTAAAGTTTTAAAAATTAACAAACCGGTCATTAAACGGTAAAAACCCCTCTTTTATAATAATAATATTACTTATATATATTTGTATTTTTATAAATTAAACTAATATAGCGTTAAGCTTTGTTTAAAGATTTTTCCCTGTGGAACGAACCGGACTTACTAAAAACTACACTACTGTACGATTAGGTACACTGCCTATAAGTGTTGTAGCAAGGTTTAAGTATATCCATTCTATAAATAAATAAATATCTTGTGTAAAATTGTATCGTATTTAATAGTATTTCCTGCTAAAATTTAATAGTATTTTATACCCCTTAGCTTTAACATCACCCGCCTCCATACAAAAGGCAAGTCGAATGGCTCATAAACTCATAAATCAAATTGAGGGAAGAATTAAAGAGCAGGCAGCCGAAGAAGCCAACACGAAACAAGTCAAGAGGAAGTGGGAAGAAAACAGTGACAAAAGTCACCAACACAACAACAGTAACTATCGCTTCAACAACAACACAACAATCACAACTACAATCGCACCAATTTTCGTAACCACAAACGCAACAACAATAATCCCAACAACAACAACCACTACAACCACCGTCCCAACAATAATAATACCGCAACAACAACCATCTCAATAACAACAATGGCAACAAAAACCATAAAATTCCGTGCAAAAGGTGTTAAGGGTACCATCCGGATATTTATTGTTCGGTAACATGTTCCAAGTGTAATAGAATGGGGCATAGTGCGGCAAAGTGTGAAGTTTACGGACTAGGGAATAAAGGAACAGAAAATGCCAACATTATTTGTTTCGGATGCGGAAAGAAGAGCCACTACAAAACTAGGTACCCAAATCAGAAAAATAAAAATGGTCAAGGACGAGGAAGAGTCTTCAACATTAATGCGATAGAAGCACAAGAAGACCCGGAGCTTGTTACGGGTACGTTTCTTATTAACGATAAACCTGCTTATGTTTTATTTCGGGTGAGGATAGAAGCTATATCAGAAGAGATTTTTGTGCCAAATTAAGTTGTCCATTAACGCCTTTGGATAATAAGTTTTTACTCAAATTAGCAAACGGTAACTTTATTACGGCGGATAAAATATGTCAAAACCGAGAAATTAAACTGGTTGGCGAAACATTTAAGATTAATTTGATACCAGTAGAGTTAGAAAGTTTTGATGTGATAATTGACATGGACTGGTTGAAAAAGAAGAGAGCCGAGGTTGTATGCTACAAAAATGCGATTCGCATTGTACGCGAAATAGGAAAACCTTTAATGGTGTACGGAAAAAAGAGCAACGCGAAGTCAAATCTTATTAGTAGTTTGAAGGCGCAAAAACTAATAAGAAAGGTTGCTATATCATACTAGCACACATCGAGGAAGTCAAACCCAAAGAAAAGAACACACCAGTGATGTTCCCGTTGCAAAAGAATTTCCCGTTGTATTTCCGAAAGAATTACCGGGACTACCTCCACATCGATCCGTTGAATTCCAAATAGATCTTGTACCCGGGGCTGAACCGATGGCTCGTGCGCCATACAGACTCACACCCAGCTAAATGAAGGAACTCCAGAGCCAAATACAAGAACTTTTAGAGCGTGGTTTTATTCGACCAAGTACATCACCGTGGGGAGCTCCTGTTTTGTTTGTCAAAAAGAAGGATGGTACATTCAGGTTGTGTATCGACTACAGAGAGTTGAACAAACTTACCATCAAAAACCGTTATCCGCTACCGAGAATCGACGACTTATTTGATCAACTACAAGGCTCGTCGGTTTATTCGAAAATCGATTTACGTTCCAGTATCATCAAATGCGGGTGAAGGAAGATGATATTCCAAAGACTGCTTTTAGGATGTGTTACGGTTATTATGAGTTTATGGTTATGCCGTTTGGATTGACTAACGCACTAGCTGTGTTCATGGATCTCATGAACTGAGTGTGTGGGCCATATCTTGACAAGTTTGTTATTGTTTTCATCGATGACATCCTTATCTACTCAAAGAATGAGCAAGAGCACGAAGAACATTTAAGAAAACTGCTAGAATTGTTGAGGAATGAGAAACTGTATGCTAAATTTTCAAAGTGTGCATTTTGGTTGAAAGAAGTTCAATTCCTCGGTCACATAGTGAGCAAAGAAGGTATTCAAGTTGATCCGGCAAAGATTGAAACCGTTAAGAAATGGGAAACCCCGAAAACTCCGACACAGATACGCCAATTTTTAAGATTGGCTGGTTACTATAGAAGGTTCATCCAAGATTTTTCCAAAATAGCAAAACCCTTGACGGCATTAACGCATAAAGGGAAGAAATTTGAATGGAAGGATGAGCAGGAGAAAGCGTTTCAATTGTTGAAGAAAAAGTTAACTACGGCACCTATATTGTCATTGCCTGAAGGGAATGATGATTTTGTGATATATTGTTACGCCTCAAAACAAGGCCTTGGTTGTGTATTAATGCAACGAAGGAAAGTAATTGCTTATGCGTCCAGACAATTGAAGATTCACGAGCAGAATTATACGACACATGATTTGGAATTAGGCGTGGTTGTTTTTGCATTAAAGACTTGGAGACATTACTTATATGGGGTCAAAAGTATCATATATACCAACCATAAAAGTCTTCAACATATATTTGATCAGAAACAGCTGAACATGAGGCAACGTAGGTGGATTGAACTATTGAACGATTATGACTTTGAGATTCGATACCACCCGGGGTAGGCGAATGTGGTAGCCGACGCTTTGAGTAGGAAGGATAGAGAACCTATGCGGGTAAAAGCTATGAATATAATTATTCGTACTAACCTTACTGCTCAAATAAAAGAGGCACATCAGAGAGTTTTAAAAGAAGGAAAATTGAAGAATGAAATACCCAAAGGATCGGAGAAACATCTTAATATTCGGGAAGACAGAACCCGATATAGGGCTGAAAGAATTTGGGTACCAAAGTTTGGAGATGTGAGAGAAATGGTATTTGACCTCTATATGATACATTTTACAAACATTGCATTCGTTTTTAAAAGAAAAACTTTCTTTACATCAAAAATTGACAGGCATGCATACCATTTCATAATATCCACTATCCAACTATAAATTGATTTAATAATAATCTTTGATGAACTCAATGACTCAAATGCAACGTTCTTCAAAATATGCTATGAAAGACTCCAAGTAATATCTTTAAAATGAGCAATTGCACAGCGAAAGATTTCTTTAACACCTGAGAATAAACATGCTTTAAAGTGTCAACCAAAAGGTTGGTGAGTTCATTAGTTTATCATAATCATTTATTTCCATCATTTTAATAGACCACAAGAATTTCATTTCCAGTTCTCATAAATATACGTCCCATGCATAGAGACAAAAATAATCATTCATATGGTGAACACCTGGTAACCGACATTAACTAGATACATGTAAGAATATCCCCTATCATTCCGGGATCCTCCTTCGGACATGATATAAATTTCGAAGTACTAAAGCATCCGGTACTTTGGATGGGGTTTGTTAGGCCCAATAGATCTATCATTAGGATTCGCGTCAATTAGGGTGTCTGTTCCCTAATTCTTAGATTACCAGACTTTAATAAAAAGGGGCATATTCGATTTCGATAATTCAACCATAGAATGTAGTTTCAATTACTTGTGTCTATTTCGTCAAACATTTATAAAAGCGCATGTATTCTCAGTTCGAAAAATATAAAGGGTAAAAAGGCAAATGAAACTCACCATACTGTATTTTGTAGTAAAAATACATATAACATCATTGAACAAGTGTAAGGTTGGCCTCGGATTCACGAACCTAAATTGATTATATATATTTATATGTTGGTCAATATATGTCTATCAAATTAAGTCAAGTCATAGTGTACCACAATCCTAATGCTCGAGACTAATATGCCAAAGTCAACAAAAGTCAATTTGACTAAAAATGATTTTTAAAATTTGTACATGATTATTATATAATTTAATTACCGTCGTTTTATATTTAAATATTTTTAAAAGATTTATTAGAATAATTCATTTATTAATAAGTGAAATTTTATATTAACATTTATATAATAAAATATACTTTTATATATATATTAAGTAATAAAATTTATAAAGTTTATTTAATATCATAAAGATAATATGATAGGTATTATTAATGTAATTTTATTATACGTAGTATAATATGTTTGTATCACATATTTAGTTGATAAAATAATATTTATAATAATAGTAAGTAAAAGTTGTATTATTTTGTAATAATAATTATTATTATCCTATTAATAAAATATTAATATTTAAATTTAGCAAGAATGATAATATGATAGAATGATAGTTTTAATTAGAATAACTTTAATATTTACGATACTTTTTAGTAATAATAGTAATGATAAAAAAAATGCCAATTTTATCTAATTTAATACCTTACAATATTTTAATTTCATCATGATACTCATACTCATTATTTTCTAATCGATTCATTTAATAGTTTTTAAATCGTCTTTTATGTCGCGTCCATATTAATAATATTTATATTAATTAAGTGTTACTAATATTAGTTCCAATTATAGTATTATTAATGATAATAAATATTATGATGATAATACTAATAACTATTTTTGATAATAATAATGATAATACTAATTATACTTTTAACAATAATAACGATAGTAATAATAATAAAAATAATAATCTTTAATGATAATACTTTTTATTGATAATGATAGTATTAATAATAATAATAAATAATAATAATTAAATGAAAACTAGAACGACGATAATAACGACAATAATAATAATCATTTTTAATAATAATAAAAAAAATTCAATTGACTATAACTTCTAATCCATCCGTCAAAACCATTCGGTATCTAAAGAAAAAGTTTTTAATTTTTCGCTAGCTTTCCAAGGACATGCATATCTTATACCTTATCTCAACCGCAGGTGTAACTAATTTAAGATTCAACATAACCTATCTAAGGGCAATATCAAAAGTACAAGCATGCATAATCCTATTTTCTCGAGCACTAGTCAGGGATACACTATTAATATGTAAAAATTAATTTACGAGTACTCACGTATCAATATTGAGATTCAATATTGCAGGAAAGGTACGTAAACGCAACGGAGATGATAAACACTAGATTGACCTCACGAGCATACCCCCAAACATTACCCATAACCTCCATAGCTATAACCCATAATTTCTTTAGCTCTATCCCACTCCTAAAACCCGTTTTGAAAACAAGCGAACAGAACCCCGTCGTAGTATTTTATGTATAGATAATATTAATACTACTAATAATAATAAATATTTTAATCTTAATAATAATAAATAATATTAATAATATATATATATTGAGAGAGAGATATCGATAGAGTTGGATGGATAATGATACATGCAGAACCAGAATTCGATTATTTAAAGATCCTGAAGCTCACCTACTCCTCATGCCATCTAATTATCCAGCTCACAAATGCATTTCTTAAGGATGTCGACACTTTTACTTTACATTACATATGATAAGTAAATTTATATATTATTTAATATATATTATATTTAATATTTAGAATTAATTAAATATTATATTATATTTACGTGCGTAGTAAAAATGTAATTTTTGTTCAAATGACTCGTATGTTGTCATTCGACTCATGTACCACTTTCGGTTTTTTGAGCGCACTTTCGTACGTTTAGAAAACTAGCCTTTACGTTTCGCGACGTGTACCCTTATTAATAATTTGACTTACTCATCAATAACATATCATATAAAAAATGTAACTTATGAAATTGAGCGTTGTGGTCATTTACTTCTATAAATTAGTGACCCATTGTTTATCAAAATACATTATTTTAAATCAGAACGTTTTATGACTAAATTAAAATATATATATATTTTTATTTAGAATTGTAAATTTGTACATAATATATGTTTGAAATATTTATCTAATGATGCAATATTTAGTCTTTCCAACAACAATTATTTTTCAAAGTTCATTTTAAAATCGTTCAGAAAAGTATTATAACTCGTAACGTTTTCATTTAAAAAACTTAATACAATTTATTTATTTATTAACTTTTTAATTATCAATCGCATCGCTAAGCGAAAGTTACTATCGTGTACTAAGCTAATTTAAAACATATGTATTTAATGAACACGTTTTAATGTACGTTGCAAGTTATTCATATATCTAACAACTAATTTTCCAACTTACGTTATTTAACAAGGACATTTTAATAAAAAAATTCTATTATATCGAAAAACGTTTTCGAACAATTGAAAATAGATGAATCAATGTATTATGAAATTCAATTCTCCACTAACTTTTGTCTAACTCTCGATAAGTGACACTTTGTTCTTATTTGAAGATCACCTCACCATTATTTCCAAATACCGTTAAAAAGTAAGGGTTTCCTAATTCAAAGTGGTCCTCATAACAGAGACACGTAATCATAATTCAATGTATCTGATAATTCAATCATTTGGTATTATCTTTTAATCTCGTCGATAAACTTACATCGAACAAATACGTTCATGTAAAGTATTATTCATTCAATACCTTGATAGCATATCCAAGTTCATAAAATAGATCTCATAGCTTATATTCATATCAACTAATCCGTTCAATGTTTTATTAACATTTCTTAATTTAAAAATCACACATATGTATATGTATATATATTTGTTTACGCATAATTGTTCGTGAATCGTCAGGCATAGTCAAAGGGTAATTGATTACATGAATATAGATTTCAAAACTTTTGAGACTCAACATTACAGATTTTTGCTTATCGTGTCGGAAACATATAAAGATTAAAGTTTAAATTTGATCAAAAATTCCCGGGTCATCACAGTACCTACCCGTTAAAAGAAATTTCGTCCCGAAATTTGATTGAGGTCGTCATGGCTAACTATAAGAATGTTTTCATGACGAATATGAGTTGATAAATAGAGTTTTATCATCATTGAGTAATATAGATAAAACAATTTGATTACGCGAAGAGTATAACTGAAGCTATCGCAATAGAGTGAAATGAGTAACGTATATTCGTTTTAACCGATGACGTAATTATGATTGGTTTTTGAAATTTAAGGGATTTAAATAAAATCTTCATAATAAGATTTGATTCTTCGGCGATTAAGAAAATCAAGATCTCCTTTGATTTAATGCGATAATCTGTTTCGATTGTTATGTCGGATATTTCACTATAAATCCACCCCTTTATTTTCTTTATTTTCCACAACTCACACCTTCTTATTCTTTCTCCTTAATTCCTACTTTAGGACATTCGTTAATATGCTCCATCCCATTCTGATCCTTGATATACTCTTAATCTTCACATCTGTCATTCTTCTCTTTCATCTACCACCGGAGGATTTTATTTACTTCTACTATTATCTTGGGGTTATAGTGTTATTAATTTTCCCGTGCCTTTACATGGCAATACGTATTGATATGCACGGTTTGTAGTTTCTGTGTGGTTGTTGGGTTTTATAGTTTTTTTATATTCAAGAGTTCTATACTTTTGTCTCCTCTTCCCGACTTCAAGTCAAGCGAATAATGGTCCGGAATTCGTAGGTATGCAGTTTTGGATGAACATAATTAATGTTATAAGAATGAAATCAAAATGGCACGATTTTGATTTGTTAATTTACCAGAATACCCTGGAAAATAGAACTATCAAGAAGATATGTTCTTAATATGTTTGAAGAATGAGGTAGAATGTAAGAGTCGTGTAAATGGCATATGATGATGGTATGTTCTGTGAATCATCACGTTCCATTAGAAACTCAGCATGACTTACTGTAATATAATCACGTTGATCAAGTGTCATTATATTATACTCACTCATGCATCAATTACTAACATTACTTCAATAACATTCATATTTTAAGCTCGGAAGTTTACAGAATATAGAAACTAACAGTTTCTATATGATGTAACACTGATATCACGAAGAGATTATTGATTTCAGATAAGAATAGTTATGAAAATATCTTCAGAATTATGGAGGATATTTATAATGAAAGATACGATGATATCTTGGAATTTCCAAGTTCGATGGTTGATGAGGAAGATTTTCCGCAAGATTTTAACATGAGTACGGAGCAAGATATTCGTTGAAGGTTTCATCAGATCCAGAATTACCTGGATTCTTTGAATATATGGTATGGTCCTTGTATTTTTCCTTGATCTCCTTCGTGGTTAGCTCAATCCGTTTTCCAGTTCTAACTTTTCCGAGCTTTTCTAACATACTATCCTTTATCATCAAACTTCCGATGATTAAGGTCGTTTACGGTTGTCTATGGTTTCTGCTGCTTCATTCAGCTTTTTCAACATTCAGAGTATTGATTTGTGACTGAGTGCTTTTCAGAATTTCAGAATGAGAGATCATAATTCTAAGAGATAAAGTTCATACATATAACTGTTGATGTAGATATGCTATGAGTTTTCAAAGTACTGATTGCTGATTCCCGGTAATTGATATGGCAGTTCTCGTTACAAGATGCGGATGAGTATATGATAGGGTTTCAATGAATAAATATAATGATTTATCAGAGAGATTTAAGCCAAGAAGCAACGAGGTTGCTGGTACGTCTGCTGGTAATATGGTGGAATCTAAAAGAATTCTCCAGTATCAAAAGGGTAATCGTATATATCAGGATTATAGTAAGGCTACTTCGAATGAAAAGTCGAAGTTAACTTGCTGGAGCTGTGACAAAATTGGCTACTTTGAAAAGGGATCGCAAAGTTATTTTTGCTAATAAATGCCAAAGGATCTGACGCGGCTACGTGTTAAACTTTTACTCAATTGCCGAGAGTTTCTCAGGTACATAACTATATGCATAAATCTTTTCTTCCGTAGATGAAGTGCGGTTGATTCATCCTATCGTTTGAGGTGTTTTCAAGAATCATGAAAGGTTTGAACGCAGATTGTAATCGTCGAGATACAATGAGGTTTAAGATGAAATCAAGTGACAAACTTGAAGAATTGTTTAGTTTCATATGTTATAATCAATATTTTAATTCTTTTTAATTGTCCAATGTTATTAGTCCACAGTCGATAGTCCACAGTTAACAGTCCAGTAATTCATATATAGTTTAATATATTATATTCGAATTAATTAATACGTGTTGTGACCCATATACGTCTCAGACTCGATCACAACTCAAACTATATATATTATTGTAGAATCAACCTCAACCCTGTATAGAGAACTCGTTCATTACTGCATATAGAGTGTCTATGGTTATTCCAAATAATATATATAGATGCGTCGATATGATATGTCAAAACCTTGTATACGTGTCCCGGTATTTAAAGTGTGTAAAATAAATAACAGAAATTAAATAACGATAAATAAAATTGCGAGAATTAAAATTGCGATAAATAAAATGCGATAATTAATATGTAATACGAAATTAACAGTTAGCTAGGATCTTGTTAGCGTGGATTCTTAACAAAATTTCTCATAGTTAATTTGTTTGTTTCTAACAAATTTTATTTTGTCAAATATCTTCTTCATTATGCCACTTGTTGGATTTCTGATAACTCAATATCCCAATATGAAATTGGATGAATATGGTTATTCTGTGGTGAACGGATACGTATATCTGTGGATGTAAATAAGATAATAAATGACCGTTGAATTAGATTTGAAAGAATGTACAGTGTACTTATTAATGTGAAATCTAAGTATTCCTCGGGTATTACCTACCCGTTAAAATATTTTCACCATTAATAGTTTGTACGAAAGAATTTTTAATTACAATCTTTATGAAACAATATATATATATATATATATATATATATATATATATATATATATATATATATATATATATATATATATATATATATATATATATATATATATATATATATATATATATATATATATATATATATTCTTCAGACGTAATCATGGATTTAATGAGTCAATGTGTTATTAAACTCATTAGATTTACAGCTAGAACTAGAGTACATAACATCTAAAACATTAGAGATTACATAATTTCCATGAAGGACGAAGATAGTTTATGTAGAACGATTTGTAGAACGATGATTATGCTTGAGGTATAGATTGCGAGGTTGAGACGTGTGATGATGTTGTTGTTGTTGGTACTGGTTATGCTGCTGGTGCTGCTGATGGTGGTACTGTTGCTGCCGGTACTAAAAGTGTTGTTGGTGTAGTAATTATAGCTTGTAGATCACGCACCATTCTTGTCAGGTTTTCTATCCTACCCTCTATCATTTCTATCCACCCACTCATCTGATTCGATAGATCTTGATTATCAATTTGAAGTTCCCTAACTTCTTCTAATATTCCCCTTCGATTGGTATCCGGAAGTAGAGGTTGAATATTTTCTGAGATTGCAGTAACGCGATCTTCGAGGCGGAATATTTTAGCAAGAAGGGTGAATACAGTGTTGTGCATAGGTTCCCCGGTGAGCACATCGTTTTCTCCGATGTTAGGAGGTAAGTTTGGTTCGCGGTAAGGCTCTCCTTCTTCATTTCTCCATCGAGTGAGTAATTCTCGGACCCACCCCCATCTCCTCCAGAAAGAAAAATAACTAAATGGTTGAGGCACTTCTGGTTCATTGACTTCGGAGTCTGTTTCAATATACATCTCGAAGGAGTCTGTTTCAATATACATCTCGAAATCGCTTCCGGAACTAATGGAATCCAAGCTAGGTGTAGGATTCATCTCTCACGATCAGTTAAAGGGTTTTCGATATGAAATGATTTTCGGTTATCGAATAATATTCTAATTATATAGAATATCTAATATAGTACAGAAGATCCCGTAGATTACGGAGGAAATTAAGAAAACGTGTCAGATAAAGTCTACAGTAACCGATACGCTAAGATATGAATTTTGTCTATACACTATTCATGCAGTCAATGCAGTAAAACGTGTCTAGACTAAGAATAATGAGCAGGTAATTTCCTAAGGATGGTAAGCAGTTGATTTTCGACAAAACGATAAGCAAAACTTTTGACATGCAGACACGGTCGAAGTCCAGACTCACTAATGTATCCTAACGACTATCAGTTAGACTCACTAATGCAAGACCTGGTTCGCTAAGACCTCCGCTCTGATACCAACTGAAAGGACCCGTTCATATACAATATAAATGATTTACAATAGTTGATTACATTGCTAGGTATTTGACCTCTATATGATACATTTTACAAACATTGCATTCGTTTTTAAAAGACAAACTTTCTTTACATCAAAAATTGACAGGCATGCATACCATTTCATAATATCCACTATCCAACTATAAATTGATTTAATAATAATCTTTGATGAACTCAATGACTCGAATGCAACGTTCTTCGAAATATGCTATGAAAGACTCCAAGTAATATCTTTAAAATGAGCAATTGCACCGCGAAAGATTTCTTTAACACCTGAGAATAAACATGCCTTAAAGTGTCAACCAAAAGGTTGGTGAGTTCATTAGTTTATCATAATCATTTATTTCTATCATTTTAATAGACCACAAGAATTTCATTTCCAGTTCTCATAAATATACGTCCCATGCATAGAGACAAAAATAATCATTCATATGGTGAACACCTGGTAACCGACATTAACTAGATACATGTAAGAATATCCCCTATCATTCCGGGATCCTCCTTCGGACATGATATAAATTTCGAAGTACTAAAGCATCCGGTACTTTGGATGGGGTTTGTTAGGCCCAATAGATCTATCTTTAGGATTCGCGTCAATTAGGGTGTCTGTTACCTAATTCTTAGATTACCAGACTTTAATAAAAAGGGGCATATTCGATTTCGATAATTCCACCATAGAATGTAGTTTCAATTACTTGTGTCTATTTCGTCAAACATTTATAAAAGCGCATGTATTCTCAGTCCCAAAAATATAAAGGGTAAAAAGGCAAATGAAACTCACCATACTGTATTTTGTAGTAAAAATACATATAACATCATTGAACAAGTGTAAGGTTGGCCTCGGATTCACGAACCTAAATTGATTATATATATTTATATGTTGGTCAATATCTGTCTATCAAATTAAGTCAAGTCATAGTGTACCACAATCCTAATGCTCGAGATTAATATGCCAAAGTCAACAAAAGTCAATTTGACTAAAAATGATTTTTAAAATTTGTACATGATTATTATATAATTTAATTACCGTCGTTTTATATTTAAATATTTTTAAAAAATTTATTAGAATAATTCATTTATTAATAAGTGAAATTTTATATTAACATTTATATAATAAAATATACTTTTATATATATATTAAGTAATAAAATTTATAAAGTTTATTTAATATCATAAAGATAATATGATAGGTATTATTAATGTAATTTTATTATACGTAGTATAATATGTTTGTATCACATATTTAGTTGATAAAATAATATTTATAATAATAGTAAGTAAAAGTTGTATTATTTTGTAATAATAATTATTATTATCCTATTAATAAAATATTAATATTTAAATTTACAAAGAATGATAATATGATAGAATGATAGTTTTAATTAGAATAACTTTAATATTTACGATACTTTTTAGTAATAATAGTAATGATAAAAAAAAATGCCAATTTTATCTAATTTAATACCTTACAATATTTTAATTTCATCATGATACTCATACTCATTATTTTCTAATCGATTCATTTAATAGTTTTTAAATCGTCTTTTATGTCGCGTCCATATTAATAATATTTATATTAATTAAGTGTTACTAATATTAGTTCCAATTATAGTATTATTAATGATAATAAATATTATGATGATAATACTAATAACTATTTTTGATAATAATAATGATAATACTAATTATACTTTTAACAATAATAACGATAGTAATAATAATAAAAATAATAATCTTTAATGATAATACTTTTTATTGATAATGATAGTATTAATAATAATAATAATAAATAATAATAATTAAATGAAAACTAGAACGACGATAATAACGACAATAATAATAATCATTTTTAATAATAATAAAAAAAATTCAATTGACTATAACTTCTAATCCATCCGTCAAAACCATTCGGTATCTAAAGAAAAAGTTCTTAATTTTTCGCTAGCTTTCCAAGGACATGCATATCTTATACCTTATCTCAACTGCAGGTGTAACTAATTTAAGATTCAACATAACCTATCTAAGGGCAATATCAAAAGTACAAGCATGCATAATCCTATTTTCTAGAGCACTAGTCAGGGATACACTATTAATATGTAAAAATTAATTTACGAGTACTCACGTATCAATATTGAGATTCAATATTGCAGGAAAGGTACGTAAACACAACGGAGATGATAAACACTAGATTGACCTCACGAGCATACCCCCAAACATTACCCATAACCTCCATAGCTATAACCCATAATTTCTTTAGCTCTATCCCACTCCTAAAACCCGTTTTGAAAACAAGCGAACAGAACCCCGTCGTAGTATTTTATGTATAGATAATATTAATACTACTAATAATAATAAATATTTTAATCTTAATAATAATAAATAATATTAATAATATATATATATTGAGAGAGAGATATCGATAGAGTTGGATGGATAATGATACATGCAGAACCAGAATTCGATTATTTAATGATCCTGAAGCTCACCTACTCCTCATGCCATCTAATTATCCAGCTCACAAATGCATTTCTTAAGGATGTTGACACTTTTACTTTACATTACATATGATAAGTAAATTTATATATTATTTAATATATATTATATTTAATCTTTAGAATTAATTAAATATTATATTATATTTACGTGTGTAGTAAAAATGTAATTTTTGTTCAAATGACTCGTATGTTGTCATTCGACTCATGTACCACTTTCGGTTTTTTGAGCGCACTTTCATACGTTTAGAAAACTAGCCTTTTACGTTTCGCGACGTGTACCCTTATTAATAATTTGACTTACTCATCAATAACATATCATATAAAAAATGTAACTTATGAAATTGAGCGTTGTGGTCATTTACTTCTATAAATTAGTGACCCATTGTTTATCAAAATACATTATTTTAAATCAGAACGTTTTATGACTAAATTAAAATATATATATATTTTTATTTAGAATTGTAAATTTGTACATAATATATGTTTGAAATATTTATCTAATGATGCAATATTTAGTCTTTCCAACACCAATTATTTTTCAAAGTTCATTTTAAAATCGTTCAGAAAAGTATTATAACTCGTAACGTTTTCATTTAAAAAACTTAATACAATTTATTTATTTATTAACTTTTTAATTATCAATCGCATCGCTAAGCGAAAGTTACTATCGTGTACTAAGCTAATTTAAAACATATGTATTTAATGAACACGTTTTAATGTACGTTGCAAGTTATTCATATATCTAACAACTAATTTTCCAACTTACGTTATTTAACAAGGACATTTTAATAAAAAAATTCTATTATATCGAAAAACGTTTTCGCACAATTGAAAATAGATGAATCAATGTATTATGAAATTCAATTCTCCACTAACTTTTGTCTAACTCTCGATAAGTGACACTTTGTTCTTATTTGAAGATCACCTCACCATTATTTCCAAATACCGTTAAAAAGTAAGGGTTTCCTAATTTAAAGTGGTCCTCATAACAGAGACACGTAATCATAATTCAATGTATCTGATAATTCAATCATTTGGTATTATCTTTTAATCTCGTCAATAAACTTACATCGAACAAATACGTTCATGTAAAGTATTATTCATTCAATACCTTGATAGCATATCCAAGTTCATAAAATAGATCTCATAGCTTATATTCATATCAACTAATCCGTTCAATGTTTTATTAACATTTCTTAATTTAAAAATCACACATATGTATATGTATATATATTTGTTTACACATAATTGTTCGTGAATCGTCAGGCATAGTCAAAGGGTAATTGATTACATGAATATAGATTTCAAAACTTTTAAGACTCAACATTACAGATTTTTGCTTATCGTGTCGAAAACATATAAAGATTAAAGTTTAAATTTGATCGGAAATTCCCGGGTCATCACAAACGCTATATTAGTTTTAAATTTATAAAAATACAAATATATATATATAAGTGATATTATTATTATAAAAGGGGGTTTTTACCGTTTAATGACCGGTTTGTCAATTTTTAAAACTTTAGTCGCAGTTAAAACCTAATGTAAAATATTAAAAATAAATATAACTTAATTTAAAGCGTAAAGTAAATAACGATAATGAAATTGCGATAAATAAAAGTGCGATAAAATAAAATTGCGATGATTAAAGAGTACGATAATTAAAAGTGCAATTAAATACAATGACAATAAATAAAAGTGCGATAATTAAAAGTGCAATTAAATATGAAATAAAAGAATTATGCTTATTTAAACTTCCATAATCATGATGCTTGACGTGTTGATTTTTAGTTTATTCCCATGGGTTAATTGTTCTTTGTCCTGGATTATTCAATATGTCCATACGGATTTGTCCATAATAGTCCATCAGTCATAAATATAAAGTGCGAAAGTCTTCGTCAAATTATTCTTATTCCCGAAGTTAAATATTCCAACTAATTGGGGATTCGAATTGTAACAAGGTTTTAATACTTTGTTTAATGAATACACCAGGTTATCGACTGCGTGTAAACCAAGGTTTTATTACTTTGTTAACAATTACACCAATTACCCTTAAATGTAATCCACCCCTGTTTCAACAAGTCTATTAACTATTAATCCAGTTCCGTGTTCGGTAAAATGAACAATTATTGGTATTTATAGATATCCCGCCCACCATACCCAGTCAAGCGTATGTGGTTATATATAAATACGTCAAATTATAAGTCTATATATTAAATTAACGAGGTATCATTTAGTTAATATAAAGCCCATTAATAGCCCATAGTCTAATTTCCACAAGTGTCGTTCTTTTGTCCAAACCCCAATTATGGTATAAAGCCCAATTACCCAATTTTAATATTTTTAGCCCAACATCATGATTACTTCGGCATTAAATAAGCATAATAATAACTTAGCTACGAGACATTAATTTAAAAATAACATTAACCATAACTTACAGTGATTAAAAATAGCGTAGCGTTACACGGACAGAATTTTGACTTACACCCTTACAACATTCGCTAACATACCCTTATTATTAGAATTTAAAATTAAAATATATATATATATATATATATATATATATATATATATATATATATATATATCTTACGTATGAGAGAAAGAAGAAAAAGATGTGTTTTTTCGTCCAAAACTCGCGAACTTTATAGGACCAGGCCTGGATTTCAGGGCCATGCGATCGCATGGATTTTGTGCCTCCAGGCCATGCGATCGCATGGTGGTAGGTAACAGCTCACATGATTTTTGTTTCTTTGCTTGTCGACGTTTTAATAAATAAATATAATATATAAATAATTATAAGAATTATTTAAATATTATATTATATTTATGTGCATAGTTGACTTGTAATTTTTAGTCCGTTGCGTCGAGCGTTGAGAGTTGACTTTGGTCCCTGTTCTGGATTTTTAAACGTCCTTGCGTATAATTTAATATCATGTACTTTGCGTTTCGCGTCTTGTACTCTTGTAATTTTGAGACGTTTCTTATCAATAATTGGAACCTCTTTGATTGTATTTTGTACTTTTGAGCTTTTTGGTCATTTGCGTCTTCAATTCATCGAATCTGTCTTTTGTCTTCACTTTTTATTATTTAAACGAATATCACTTGTAAATAGAACAATTGCAACTAAAAGCTTGTATTTCTTGAGGGATAATGCTATGAAATATATGTTCATTTTTAGCATTATCAAATATTCCCACACTTGAGCTTTGCTTGTCCTCAAGCAATATAGTCTTGAAATAAAAATACTAGAATCACTTCTTTATTCTTCACACTTTGTACATCAGTGATTTCTATACGGCGGTATGAACAATGGTAGTAACGATGTGGTTTACAGTCCCACATGGCTATAAATATTTAGATCCTTACGAAAATTGGATCTTTATGAAAACATTTGATCTTTTGAAAATTAAATCTAGCTTTTACCCTAGATAAGTTTTCCAGAATAACCCTTCACCGGTGTTTGCGAAATGTTTTTGTGGGTTTGGTGGGTTTCAGATTTGAAAGCTTTAGCTCAAAACTTACGGTTTTGTGTCACCCACTTACTAACCTTATATTGGGAAAGCAACACGTCCAGTATACTTGCTCCGTATATTACCTTTCAGTAAACTACCGTCCGGTTGTAAAGGAAAGCGTTGAACAAGCAACTGTTAAGGCAATGTCCCCTGACATGCTTTTAATTATGGTCTATAACGTGTCGGATGCAATTACTATCCTTTGTAGGAGCAATAGTAAGCTCACCCTTATAATTTTTCTTCGGTCTGGCACAAGGTCCTGTCTTTGACCATGCTATGCAACCACCGTTCTTACGGTTGACACCCGATTTGGTTCAGGTGACCTAATGAATTTCTTGTGAATTTCTAGGATTTTACGTTCAATGGTAATGAACGCATTGAAAATGGGTTTTCAGAAAACAAATCGGTTTGTAATTTTTATCAAAATATTTTCTCGTTCAAGCTCGAGTTTAGATATCATCGAATTCCATGAGTTTGTAATTCTCAATCTTTAAGGTCAATCTCTAGGATTGAGTAATATCAGGCTTAAAATCTGATTTTTGATCTTTAAGGAGATTATCCTTTCTGGGGATCTGGTTCATTAGTATTATCTAGCTAATTTGCACGGCGTCCTCCCCATTTTACAAGACAGATCCTCTCATGGTTAGGATAAGTCTGACCACTTGGCGACCCTGTTTGATGCTGAGGTCCGTGGATTTCCTGCTGATTTTAGTGATGATTTTTCTAGATTTTTCGTCAACCTACAGCTGGTCTGGACGACAACTTCATGACCTAAATCAAGAAGCGCGTTTCTTTTTCGGAAGACTTTACTTCCTTTTAATGATGGAATTGATTCATCGTGTAGATCCATCTTTTCTTTCAAATATATTACAGTAAATTGGGTAAAACTGTTTAGATTAGTCCAAAGCAAAAGTATCTTCAGTTATTTGTACAAAAATATGTGATATATGTTTTAAATTACTTGGTAAATTTTTCCCACACTTGGCTTTTATTTTCCTTTTTATTGTCCTCTATTCCATTTTAAATGAATTCTAACATTTTGGTTTGTTTCTCAATTTATGTCCTTTTCGAGGTAACAATAATTTCGGTATTAACACCTAGTTTTATTGTTCATAAATATGTATAAACATGATTTTGAGTTCATTTAATTGAAAATTTTGAAAAATTTTACTAGAATTGGGTAGTCAGTATATAAGACTAGGGCTGTTCTTTATTATCAGAGAGCACTAGATTCTAATACAACTACTGCTTTACTAGTATTTTTAATGGTAACCAAGTGTTTAAATTAAAAATTTTTAAAATCCGAAAGAATTTAACCCCTTCCCACACTTAAGATCTTGCAATGCCCTCATTTACAAGAAATCAGTAACAATTTAAATTATTGAGGGTGATTAACGTAGAAAAATGATTAAATTTTACCAAAGTTTCCAAACATATTGGCGTTTGTTTGTTGAATGATAAATGGTGCATATCATTTGTTCATTCCATCTTGTTGTTACATCACATTTGTTTTTCATTTTGTCGTCAAAATTAGTAGCTTTTGCTGAACTTAATGCCAGTCTTTGAAAATGCGCTGTTTTACCCTGCTTTGTACATTTGACAATATACATACATACAAATATAAACAAGCATGGTAATTTGAAATGGGACTTAAAATCCCACTTTCAAATCAAATATGAAACATTAGTACAACATAATAAAAATATTAAACATTACAATAAAAGTATCATAATATAATGTGCTTAAACATAAATAAACAGAAATAATAATAAAAATTAGAAATCATATAAATTACCAACCGGAACTAAATCAATCTGGATAGGGGTTCCAGTTCATGTTATCGTCCGGGTTCCATGGTTGGTGATAGGTGTACTGGTATGCCTGGTTAGGGTCGTAGAGTGTATAAGGTGGTCTCATCTCGGGCTGGTGTTGAGGATAGTAAGCGGGTCGGGTCGGGACGTAGTGATCCTGAGGTGACAGCCGGCTCATAATCTGACGCTGATGATAGTCCCATCTATCATGTTGTCGTTGCCTGGAATGCTCGTAATCATTCCGGGCTTGCCACTGCTCCATCCGATGAAATCTCTCCGCGTTTGTCATATCTACCTCCTCTACACGCTGGTAGACATCAGTCATAGCCTCCCGAATGACATCCCTAATGTCATTCATGTAGTGACCCGAACTTTTACATGTTTATATATATTAATTGAGATTGATATTTACATGATTAAATGTTTCCAACATGTTAAGCAATCAAACTTGTTAAGACTTGATTAATTGAAATATGTTTCATATAGACAATTGACCACCCAAGTTGATCGGTGATTCACGAACGTTAAAACTTGTAAAAACTATATGATGACATATATATGGATATATATATATATAGTTAACATGATACTATGATAAGAAAACATATCATAAAGTATATTAACAATGAACTACATATGTAAAAACAAGACTACTAACTTAATGATTTTTGAACGAGACATATATGTAACGATTATCGTTGTAAAGACATTTAATGTATATATATCATATTAAGAGATATTCATACATGATAATATCATGATAATATAATAATTTAAAATCTCGTTTGATATTATAAACATTGGGTTAACAACATTTAACAAGATTGTTAACCTAAAGGTTTCAAAACAACACTTACATGTAACGACTAACGATGACTTAACGACTCAGTTAAAATGTATATACATGTAGTGTTTTAATATGTATTTATACACTTTTGAAAGACTTCAATACACTTATCAAAATACTTCTACTTAACAAAAATTCTTACAATTACATCCTCGTTCAGTTTCATCAACAATTCTACTCGTATGCACCCGTATTCGTACTCGTACAATACACAGCTTTTAGATGTATGTACTATTGGTATATACACTCCAATGATCAGCTCTTAGCAGCCCATGTGAGTCACCTAACACATGTAGGAACCATCATTTGGCAACTAGCATGAAATATCTCATAAAATTACAAAAATATGAGTAATCATTCATGACTTATTTACATGAAAACAAAATTACATATCCTTTATATCTAATCCATACACCAACGACCAAAAACACCTACAAACACTTTAATTCTTCAATTTTCTTCATCTAATTGATCTCTCTCAAGTTCTATCTTCAAGTTCTAAGTGTTCTTCATAAATTCCAAAAGTTCTAGTTTCATAAAATCAAGAATACTTTCAAGTTTGCTAGCTCACTTCCAATCTTGTAAGGTGATCATCCAACCTCAAGAAATCTTTGTTTCTTACAGTAGGTTATCATTCTAATACAAGGTAATAATCATATTCAAACTTTGGTTCAATTTCTATAACTATAACAATCTTATTTCAAGTGATGATCTTACTTGAACTTGTTTTCGTGTCATGATTCTGCTTCAAGAACTTCGAGCCATCCAAGGATCCATTGAAGCTAGATCCATTTTTCTCTTTTCCAGTAGGTTTATCCAAGGAAATTAAGGTAGTAATGATGTTCATAACATCATTCGATTCATACATATAAAGCTATCTTATTCGAAGGTTTAAACTTGTAATCACTAGAACATAGTTTAGTTAATTCTAAACTTGTTCGCAAACTAAAGTTAATCCTTCTAACTTGACTTTTAAAATCAACTAAACACATGTTCTATATCTATATGATATGCTAACTTAATGATTTAAAACCTGGAAACACGAAAAACACCGTAAAACCGGATTTACGCCGTCGTAGTAACACCGCGGGCTGTTTTGGGTTAGTTAATTAAAAACTATGATAAACTTTGATTTAAAAGTTGTTATTCTGAGAAAATGATTTTTATTATGAACATGAAACTATATCCAAAAATTATGGTTAAACTCAAAGTGGAAGTATGTTTTCTAAAATGGTCATCTAGACGTCGTTCTTTCGACTGAAATGACTACCTTTACAAAAATGACTTGTAACTTATTTTTCCGACAATAAACCTATAATTTTTCTGTTTAGATTCATAAAATAGAGTTCAATATGAAACCATAGTAATTTGAGTCACTCAAAACGGATTTAAAATGAAGAAGTTATGGGTAAAACAAGATTGGATAATTTTTCTCATTTTAGCTACGTGAAAATTGGTAACAAATCTATTCCAACCATAACTTAATCAACTTGTATTGTATATTATGTAATCTTGAGATACCATAGACACGTATACAATGTTTCGACCTATCATGTCGACACATCTATATATATTTCGGAACAACCATAGACACTCTATATGTGAATGTTGGAGTTAGCTATACAGGGTTGAGGTTGATTCCAAAATATATATAGTTTGAGTTGTGATCAATACTGAGATACGTATACACTGGGTCGTGGATTGATTCAAGATAATATTTATCGATTTAATTATGTACATCTAACTGTGGACAACTAGTTGTAGGTTACTAACGAGGACAGCTGGCTTAATAAACTTAAAACATCAAAATATATTAAAAGTGTTGTAAATATATTTTGAACATACTTTGATATATATGTATATATTGTTATAGGTTCGTGAACCAACCAGTGGCCAAGTCTTACTTCCCGACGAAGTAAAAATCTGTGAAAGTGAGTTATAGTCCCACTTTTAAAATCTAATATTTTTGGGATGAGAATACATGCAGGTTTTATAAATGATTTACAAAATAGACACAAGTACGTGAAACTACATTCTATGGTTGAATTATCGAAATCGAATATGCCCCTTTTTATTAAGTCTGGTAATCTAAGAATTAGGGAACATACACCCTAATTGACGCGAATCCTAAAGATAGATCTATTGGGCCTAACAAACCCCATCCAAAGTACCGGATGCTTTAGTACTTCGAAATTTATATCATATCCGAAGGGTGTCCCGGAATGATGGGGATATTCTTATATATGCATCTTGTTATTGTCGGTTACCAGGTGTTCACCATATGAATGATTTTTATCTCTATGTATGGGATGTGTATTGAAATATGAAATCTTGTGGTCTATTGTTACGATTTGATATATATAGGTTAAACCTATAACTCACCAACATTTTTGTTGACGTTTAAAGCATGTTTATTCTCAGGTGAATATTAAGAGCTTCCGCTGTTGCATACTAAAATAAGGACAAGATTTGGAGTCCATGTTTGTATGATATTGTGTAAAAACTGCATTCAAGAAACTGATTTCGATGTAACATATTTGTATTGTAAACCATTATGTAATGGTCGTGTGTAAACAGGATATTTTAGATTATCATTATTTGATAATCTACGTAAAGCTTTTTAAACCTTTATTTATGAAATAAAGGTTATGGTTTGTTTTAAAAATGAATGCAGTCTTTGAAAAACGTCTCATATAGAGGTCAAAACCTCGCAACGAAATCAATTAATATGGAACGTTTTTAATCAATAAGAACGGGACATTTCAGTTGGTATCCGAGTGTTGGTCTTAGAGAACCCGAATTTTGCATTAGTGTGTCTTATCGAGTTTGTTATGATGCATTAGTGAGTCTGGACTTCGACCGTGTTTACTTGAAAAATGATTGCTTAACAAATTTTGTTGGAAACTATATATTTTTAACATGTGAATATTATGTGATATATTAATCTCTTAACGCGTTTGATATTATGTGATAGATGTCTACCTCTAGAACAAGTCCCATTGACTCACCTAATAATAATGAAGAGTCAAATGTAAATTGGAATGATTCGTGGACTGATTCACAAGTTCCCGAAGAGGAACCGGAAGAAGAGTCGGAACCGGAAGAAGAATCGGAACCGGAAGAAGAATCGGAACCGGATGAAGAAATAGAACCGGTGGGGGGAATAATAAAACGGTTAAGTAAAAGAAAATCCTCAACCAACCGACCAAAGTTAATTATGGTCAATGGTGTTTCCGCCAAGGAAGCAAAATATTGGGAGGATTACCAATTCTCCGATGAATCGGATTCCGACGAGAATTCCGATGATGTTATAGAAATTACCCCAACTGAATTTAAAAAGGCAAAAGAAAATAATAAGGGAAAGGGCATAAAAATAGAGAAATCTAATTCCAACCCCGATGAACTTTATATGTATCGTCAACCCCCGAAGTCCTTAAGTTGTAACAATGACCCGGGAACCTCTAAACCACCAGGTTTTTCTAAACCAATGTGGACAACGACGGCTCGTATTAGGGGAACATCATATATCCCTAGAAACTTGGCAAAACGAACCAAAACCAAAGAAGAAGAAACGAGCGAGTCGGAATAAGATAGTTGTATTCGTGTGGTGTAATATATGTAATATAGTGTTCTTATGCTTTATGATATATGTAAAAATTGCTTGTATTAATAAGTATTTTTTTATGAATCTAACTCTTGTCTATTTTACAGTTTAAAAACACAAAATGGATAGACAACTCAATATTTTAAGAGACCTACCCGGAGACATGATTGATGAAATCTTGTCTAGAGTCGGCCAGAATTCTTCGGCACAACTATTTAAGGCGAGATCAGTTTGTAAGACATTCGAAGAACGTTCCAAGAATGTCTTGGTTTATAAGAGACTTTCGTTTGAAAGATGGGGGATATCACATTGGGAAACCCATAAGTTACGATGTGTTTACTTTGACGCATATATTGCGGGGAACCCAAATGCTATTTTACGCAACGGGTTAAGAAATTATTTTGACTCAATATATCCGAATATTGGACTTCGTGATTTAGAAAAAGCGGCTAACATGCAACATAAAGAAGCATGTTATGCTTACGGATTAGTAATGTTCGCTTCTCACCAAAGTGAGAACAAGAACATCGGGCTACAACTATTAAACAAAACGTTTCCACAAGTGACGAAGTCGGTAATTGGGGTAAGAAATGAGGTTTTTAGATTATTACGGGACTGTTGGACATTACGTAACCCTCGTCCCTTTGATGACGTTACAACACGCTGTCTTATCAACGGCCATAACGGTTATGTTGCACAAGACCAAGGATGGGAAGTAGTCCTAGTAAAACCAGAATGCATGACTTGTTTCTGGACGTATGAATTACGTGTCTTTATTGCCTTTGCTGAACGACTTGTGTACTAGCTAGAATTATCTTCACAACTATCTTGTATCAAAGTTATTGTGTGCTATATTTCATGCTTTATGTAAAATAAGCGGTATTGTAAGTTTGTAAAATATTGTATAAAAGTTTGAACGCGAAATATTATTATAATCAGTTTTTCATATAGAATTGTAGTAGTTGAATTGTATATTAGCTACTAAGTATGAACTTAACGGGTAGGTACTACCCGAATTTAAACTTATAAAACGCTAATATGAAGAAAAAGCTTTTATAAATGAGTTCATATTATGCTACGAAATACTATTAACTACTCTTAATATTCTGTATGATTAACTTGTTCCATTTAACTATTTTGAAGGAAATGGCACCGACTACTCGACACACCGTGAATATGAATGAAGAGGAATTCCGTACTTTTCTAGCTTCAAACATAGCCGCAGTACAGGCTGCGCTACATACCAACAATAACCTTGGATCTAGCAGTACAGGAAATCGTGTAGGATGCACCTACAAAGAATTCACTGCCTGCAAACCTTTGGAATTTGATGGAACCGAAGGACCGATCGGATTGAAACGGTGGACCGAGAAGGTCGAATCGGTGTTTGCCATAAGTAAGTGTACTGAAGAGGACAAAGTGAAGTACGCTACGCATACTATCTAGAGCAAGTGGGACAAGACGATGCGTTAACATGGTGGAATACCTATCTAGAGCAAGTGGGACAAGACGATGCGTACGCACTACCGTGGTCAGCATTCAAGCACTTGATGAACGAGAAGTACCGTCCCAGAACCGAGGTCAATAAGCTCAAGACAGAACTTAGAGGGTTACGAACCCAAGGATTTGTTATTACCACGTACGAAAGACGATTCACAGAATTGTGCCTATTGTGTCCGGGAGCATTCGAAGATGAGGAAGAGTAGATCGACGCGTTTGTGAAAGGATTACCGGAAAGAATCCAAGAAGATATAAGTTCACACGAGCCCGCCTCCATACAACAGGCATGTAGAATGGCTCACAAACTAGTGAACCAGATTGAAGAAAGAATTAAAGAACAGACTGCTGAAGAGGTCAATGTGAAGCAAGTCAAAAGAAAGTGGGAGGAAAACGGTGATAAGAATCACCAATACAACAACAACAGCAATTACAACAATAATCGCAACAATTACCCCAACAATCGCAACATCAATCTCAACTACAACAAATGGCCCATCAACAACAACAACAACAACAACAACAACAACAACAACAACAACAAAAGCAACTACAACAATCATCCCAACAACAATAATAACCGCAACAACAACAACAACAATCAGAAGCAGCTATGCCAAAGGTGTGAAAAGTATCACTCGGGGTTCTGCACCAAATTTTGCAACAAGTGTAAAAGAAATGGTCATAGCGCGGTGAAATGTGAGGTCTACGGACCAGGGTTAATAGAACGAAAGGAATAAATGGTGTCGGAACGAGTAATGGCGGAGCAAGTAGTGTCGGAGCAAGTTATGCCAATGTAGTTTGTTATAAATGTGGAAAACCGGGCCACATTATTAGAAATTGCCCGAACCAGGAGAACACGAATGGACAAGGCCGCGGAAGAGTTTTCAATATTAATGCGATAGAGGCACAGGAAGACCCAGAGCTTGTTACGGGTACGTTTCTTATTGACAATAAATCTGCTTACGTTTTATTTGATTCGGGTGCGGATAGAAGCTATATGAGTAGAGATTTTTGTGCTAAATTAAGTTGTCCATTGACGCCTTTGGATAGTAAATTTTTACTCGAATTAGCAAATGGTAAATTAATTTCAGCAGATAATATATGTCGGAATCGAGAAATTAAACTGGTTAGCGAAACATTTAAGATTGATTTGATACCAGTAGAGTTAGGGAGTTTTGATGTGATAATCGGTATGGACTGGTTGAAAGAAGTGAAAGCGGAGATCGTTTGTTACAAAAATGCAATTCGCATTATACGAGAAAAAGGAAAACCCTTAATGGTGTACGGAGAAAAGGGCAACACGAAGCTACAACTTATTAGTAATTTGAAGGCACAAAAACTAATAAGAAAAGGTTGCTATGCTGTTCTAGCACACGTCGAGAAAGTACAAACTGAAGAAAAGAGCATCAATGATGTTCCCATTGCAAAAGAATTTCCCGATGTATTTCCGAAAGAATTACCGGGATTACCCCCACATCGATCCGTTAAATTTCAAATAGATCTTGTACCAGGAGCTGCACCAATAGCTCGTGCTCCTTACAGACTCGCACCCAGCGAGATGAAAGAACTGCAAAGCCAATTACAAGAACTTTTAGAGCGTGGTTTCATTCGACCAAGCACATCACCGTGGGGAGCTCCTGTTTTGTTTGTCAAGAAGAAAGATGGTACATTCAGGTTGTGTATCGACTACCGAGAGTTGAACAAACTTAACATCAAGAACCGCTACCCACTACCGAGAATCGACGACTTATTTGATCAACTACAAGGCTCGTCTGTTTATTCAAAGATTGACTTACGTTCCGGGTATCATCAAATGCGGGTGAAAGAAGATGATATTCCAAAGACTGCTTTCAGAACACGTTACGGTCATTACGAGTTTATGGTCATGCCGTTTGGTTTAACTAATGCACCAGCTGTGTTCATGGACCTTATGAACCGAGTGTGTGGACCATACCTTGACAAGTTTGTCATTGTTTTCATTGATGACATACTTATTTACTCAAAGAATGACCAAGAACACGGTGAACATTTGAGAAAGGTGTTAGAAGTATTGAGGAAGGAAGAATTGTACGCTAAGTTTTCAAAGTGTGCATTTTGGTTGGAAGAAGTTCAATTCCTCGGTCACATAGTGAACAAAGAAGGTATTAAGGTGGATCCGGCAAAGATAGAAACTGTTGAAAAGTGGGAAACCCCGAAAACTCCGAAACACATACGCCAGTTTTTAGGACTAGCTGGTTACTACAGAAGGTTCATCCAAGACTTTTCCAGAATAGCAAAACCCTTGACTGCATTAACGCATAAAGGGAAGAAATTTGAATGGAATGATGAACAAGAGAAAGCATTTCAGTTATTGAAGAAAAAGCTAACTACGGCACCTATATTGTCATTGCCTGAAGGGAATGATGATTTTGTGATTTATTGTGACGCATCAAAGCAAGGTCTCGGTTGTGTATTAATGCAACGAACGAAGGTGATTGCTTATGCGTCTAGACAATTGAAGATTCACGAACAAAATTATACGACGCATGATTTGGAATTAGGCGCGGTTGTTTTTGCATTAAAGACTTGGAGGCACTACTTATATGGGGTCAAAAGTATTATATATACCGACCACAAAAGTCTTCAACACATATTTAATCATAAACAACTGAATATGAGGCAGCGTAGGTGGATTGAATTATTGAATGATTACGACTTTGAGATTCGTTACCACCCGGGGAAGGCAAATGTGGTAGCCGATGCCTTGAGCAGGAAGGACAGAGAACCCATTCGAGTAAAATCTATGAATATAATGATTCATAATAACCTTACTACTCAAATAAAGGAGGCACAACAAGGAGTTTTAAAAGAGGGAAATTTAAAGGATGAAATACCCAAAGGATCGGAGAAGCATCTTAATATTCGGGAAGACGGAACCCGGTATAGGGCTGAAAGGATTTGGGTACCAAAATTTGGAGATATGAGAGAAATGGTACTTAGAGAAGCTCATAAAACCAGATACTCAATACATCCTGGAATGGGGAAGATGTACAAGGATCTCAAGAAACATTTTTGGTGGCCGGGTATGAAAGCCGATGTTTCTAAATACATAGGAGAATGCTTGACGTGTTCTAAGGTCAAAGCTGAGCATCAAAAACCATCAGGTCTACTTTAACAACCCGAAATCCCGGAATGGAAATGGGAAAACATTACCATGGATTTCATCACTAAATTGCCAAGGACTGCAAGTGGTTTTGATACTATTTGGGTAATAGTTGATCGTCTCACCAAATCAGCACACTTCCTGCCAATAAGAGAAGATGACAAGATGGAGAAGTTAGCACGACTGTATTTGAAGGAACTCGTCTCCAGACATGGAATACCAATCTCTATTATCTCTGATAGGGATGGCAGATTTATTTCAAGATTCTGGCAGACATTACAGCAAGCATTAGGAACTCGTCTAGACATGAGTACTGCCTATCATCCACAAACTGATGGGCAGAGCGAAAGGACGATACAAACGGTTGAAGACATGCTACGAGCATGTGTTATTGATTTCGGAAACAGTTGGGATCGACATCTATCGTTAGCAGAATTTTCCTACAACAACAGCTACCATTCAAGCATTGAGATGGCGCCGTTTGAAGCACTTTATGGTAGAAAGTGCAGGTCTCCGATTTGTTGGAGTGAAGTGGGGGATAGACAGATTACGGGTCCGGAGATTATACAAGAAACTACCGAGAAGATCATCCAAATTCAACAACGGTTGAAAACCGCCCAAAGTCGACAAAAGAGCTACGCTGACATTAAAAGAAAAGATATAGAATTTGAAATTGGAGAGATGGTCATGCTTAAAGTTGCACCTTGGAAAGGCGTTGTTCGATTTGGTAAACGAGGGAAATTAAATCCAAGGTATATTGGACCATTCAAGATTATTGATCGTGTCGGACCAGTAGCTTACCGACTTGAGTTACCTCAACAACTCGCGGCTGTAGATAACACTTTCCACGTCTCGAATTTGAAGAAATGTTTTGCTAAAGAAGATCTCACTATTCCGTTAGATTAAATCCAAATCAACGAAAAACTTCAATTCATCGAAGAACCCGTCGAAATAATGGATCGTGAGGTTAAAAGACTTAAGCAAAACAAGATACCAATTGTTAAGGTTCGATGGAATGCTCGTAGAGGACCTGAGTTCACCTGGGAGCATGAAGATCAGATGAAGAAGAAATACCCGCATCTATTTCCAGAAGATTCGTCAACACCTTCAACAGCTTAAAATTTCGGGACGAAATTTATTTAACGGGTAGGTACTGTAGTGACCCGAACTTTTACATGTTTATATATATTAATTGAGATTGATATTTACATGATTAAATGTTTCCAACATGTTAAGCAATCAAACTTGTTAAGACTTGATTAATTGAAATATGTTTCATATAGACAATTGACCACCCAAGTTGATCGGTGATTCACGAACGTTAAAACTTGTAAAAACTATATGATGACATATATATGGATATATATATATATAGTTAACATGATACTATGATAAGAAAACATATCATAAAGTATATTAACAATGAACTACATATGTAAAAACAAGACTACTAACTTAATGATTTTTGAACGAGACATATATGTAACGATTATCGTTGTAAAGACATTTAATGTATATATATCATATTAAGAGATATTCATACATGATAATATCATGATAATATAATAATTTAAAATCTCATTTTATATTATAAACATTGGGTTAACAACATTTAACAAGATCGTTAACCTAAAGGTTTCAAAACAACACTTACATGTAACGACTAACGATGACTTAACGACTCAGTTAAAATGTATATACATGTAGTGTTTTAATATGTATTTATACACTTTTGAAAGACTTCAATACACTTATCAAAATACTTCTACTTAACAAAAATGCTTACAATTACATCCTCGTTCAGTTTCATCAATAATTCTACTCGTATGCACCCGTATTCGTACTCGTACAATACACAGCTTTTAGATGTATGTACTATTGGTATATACACTCCAATGATCAGCTCTTAGCAGCCCATGTGAGTCACCTAACACATGTGGGAACCATCATTTGGCAACTAGCATGAAATATCTCATAAAATTACAAAAATATGAGTAATCATTCATGACTTATTTACATGAAAACAAAATTACATATCCTTTATATCTAATCCATACACCAACGACCAAAAACACCTACAAACACCTTCATTCTTCAATTTTCTTCATCTAATTGATCTCTCTCAAGTTCTATCTTCAAGTTCTAAGTGTTCTTCATAAATTCCAAAAGTTCTAGTTTCATAAAATCAAGAATACTTTCAAGTTTGCTAGCTCACTTCCAATCTTGTAAGGTGATCATCCAACCTCAAGAAATCTTTGTTTCTTACAGTAGGTTATCATTCTAATACAAGGTAATAATCATATTCAAACTTTGGTTCAATTTCTATAACTATAACAATCTTATTTCAAGTGATGATCTTACTTGAACTTGTTTTCGTGTCATGATTCTGCTTCAAGAACTTCGAGCCATCCAAGGATCCATTGAAGCTAGATCCATTTTTCTGTTTTCCAGTAGGTTTATCCAAGGAAATTAAGGTAGTAATGATGTTCATAACATCATTCGATTCATACATATAAAGCTATCTTATTCGAAGGTTTAAACTTGTAATCACTAGAACATAGTTTAGTTAATTCTAAACTTGTTCGCAAACAAAAGTTAATCCTTCTAACTTGAATTTTAAAATCAACTAATCACATGTTCTATATCTATATGATATGCTAACTTAATGATTTAAAACCTGGAAACACGAAAAACACCGTAAAACCGGATTTACGCCGTCGTAGTAACACCGCGGGCTGTTTTGGGTTAGTTAATTAAAAACTATGATAAACTTTGATTTAAAAGTTGTTATTCTGAGAAAATGATTTTTATTATGAACATGAAACTATATCCAAAAATTATGGTTAAACTCAAAGTGGAAGTATGTTTTCTAAAATGGTCATCTAGACGTCGTTCTTTCGACTGAAATGACTACCTTTACAAAAATGACTTGTAACTTATTTTTCCGACTATAAACCTATAATTTTTCTGTTTAGATTCATAAAATAGAGTTCAATATGAAACCATAGTAATTTGATTCACTCAAAACGGATTTAAAATGAAGAAGTTATGGGTAAAACAAGATTGGATAATTTTTCTCATTTTAGCTACGTGAAAATTGGTAACAAATCTATTCCAACCATAACTTAATCAACTTGTATTGTATATTATGTAATCTTGAGATACCATAGACACGTATACAATGTTTCGACCTATCATGTCGACACATCTATATATATTTCGGAACAACCATAGACACTCTATATGTGAATGTTGGAGTTAGCTATACAGGGTTGAGGTTGATTCCAAAATATATATAGTTTGAGTTGTGATCAATACTGAGATACGTATACACTGGGTCGTGGATTGATTCAAGATAATATTTATCGATTTAATTCTGTACATCTAACTGTGGACAACTAGTTGTAGGTTACTAACGAGGACAGCTGACTTAATAAACTTAAAACATCAAAATATATTAAAAGTGTTGTAAATATATTTTGAACATACTTTGATATATATGTATATATTGTTATAGGTTCGTGAATCAACCAGTGGCCAAGTCTTACATCCCGACGAAGTAAAAATCTGTGAAAGTGAGTTATAGTCCCACTTTTAAAATCTAATATTTTTGGGATGAGAATACATGCAGGTTTTATAAATGATTTACAAAATAGACACAAGTACGTGAAACTACATTCTATGGTTGAATTATCGAAATCGAATATGCCCCTTTTTATTAAGTCTGGTAATCTAAGAATTAGGGAACATACACCCTAATTGACGCGAATCCTAAAGATAGATCTATTGGGCCTTACAAACCCCATCCAAAGTACCAGATGCTTTAGTACTTCGAAATTTATATCATATCCGAAGGGTGTCCCGGAATGATGGGGATATTCTTATATATGCATCTTGTTATTGTCGGTTACCAGGTGTTCACCATATGAATGATTTTTATCTCTATGTATGGGATGTGTATTGAAATATGAAATCTTGTGGTCTATTGTTACGATTTGATATATATAGGTTAAACCTATAACTCACCAACATTTTTGTTGACGTTTAAAGCATGTTTATTCTCAGGTGAATATTAAGAGCTTCCGCTGTTGCATACTAAAATAAGGACAAGATTTGGAGTCCATGTTTGTATGATATTGTGTAAAAACTGCATTCAAGAAACTGATTTCGATGTAACATATTTGTATTGTAAACCATTATGTAATGGTCGTGTGTAAACAGGATATTTTAGATTATCATTATTTGATAATCTACGTAAAGCTTTTTAAACCTTTATTTATGAAATAAAGGTTATGGTTTGTTTTAAAAATGAATGCAGTCTTTGAAAAACGTCTCATATAGAGGTCAAAACCTCGCAACGAAATAAATTAATATGGAACGTTTTTAATCAATAAGAACGGGACATTTCAATTCACTTCCTCCATCTCCTCGTCTGATCCTCTTTCTACCTGCGGATGACTACCTACATAGGGTATTTCCTGGTTGCGTCTACTCTCCAATACCTTAGCACTCGCATAAACCCTCAATCCTAAAAGCTCAACCTGTTCCCTACATTCCAAAAGTGGACCCCCTTGGTTCTTATCTAAACCTAAATACTGTCCAATGAGAGTAACAAAAATACCTCCTCCTATAATCCCCCCTTCCTGTATTCCTTTAACCATCTTAGATAAATAAAAACCAACACAGTAAGGGATATTAACAAAGCCTCTTGGGTCTCGAATACACTTTAGGTAAAATAAATCATGTAAGGTCAATTTTTCCTTGTTGTGACCTCTCTGTGTAATCGAGTTAGCCAAAAATCTATGAATTATACGAAGCTCGGCTTTGTTAATATGTAAGTAGGTATGTGTTCCTCCCCGCCCAAAAACATTATAATCAGACATACGCCTCCAAACGACGTTCGCGTCAAAATTCCTATCTACCCTTTCACCACGATAAATCAAATTTATACAATCGGGTAGTAGTAATTCAGCGGGAGTATATATCTGTAATGCCCTGGCCATGTCCAGCATGGACATCCTGTACATCCTACCTCCAAGTATAAATCTAAGAAAACTTCTATCATCTAATCTATCTACATCTACATTTAACGCTATAGTACTCATTAGCTCAACACACCATTCCTTATATACAGGTCTACGAATGGTGAATAGACATTCCCAATCGGTAAAAGAAGAACTGCCATACCTTTGGATCAAATGCTCCCTAACACGGTCAGCAAGTTGGACCCTTTCCAAAGGATCCCAATCAATTACCCTAGGTACCTCTACATCTTTCGTTATTAATTTGAATTTATTACTTTGATATGCAAGGGTAATCTCTCCATCGTCTATCGAATCTCAGATTAGGATGCAACGTGTGTTCAGGAATCGTTGGGTATTCTACAGGTGGATGCATCGGAAATACTATGAATTCAGTAACAAACTTTAGCAGATCATAATAAGGTACATGTTGATTAGGCTGATGTTGTGGTTCCTGTTGTGGTACTTGTTCGGGTTCATATTGCCTTTCTGGTTCTGGTTCTGGAGCAGGTCGTCTAGATGATGATGATGATGAACCTCCAGTATCGGCTCTCTGCAAAACACATTAAACACAAACTTTGTGCATCCAAATATGCATTAGTGTTAGCAAAATAACAACTTAAAACAATCACAATAACATGTTCAATCAAAATTAAACTTATACACATTTTCACAATTTTTTACAATTCTACACTTTTTCAAATAAACACATATGAAAATGTATACAAAGTTCATAAGCATTTAACTCAAATAACATGTCAAAATAGTCATTACTAGCAATTAAACAAGTCTCAAATGGCAATTATATCAAATTAATCAAGTTCATGAATTTTAGACTTAAAAAGTCTACTTTAATCTCCAAAAATCATGTTTAGGATCAAAGTTTGGATCATTTAACTACCTAAACATGTTACACTACTCAATTTAGCAATAATTCATGACAAAAATCGGCCATAACCTGTTTATATCAAAAAGCCCCAAATTGCTCAAGAACACAAACCCGAGATTTCTAAAAATTTTGAAGTTTTTGGCTTCAAATCATGTTAAATAGCATCAATCTAGGTTATACATGCATAAAATACTAACAATTTAACTCTAATTACACTAGAAATTAACAAAATTAAATTAGAAAAAATATAGCTCAAGAACACTAAAAATTAAATTTAAAGAGATTTAAGGGTGAAATTGTTACCCTTTTTGATAAACTCCTTATCAAATTCATGTTTAGAGCGGATTATAGCGAGAAATTTGGTTGAATTTGGTGAAAATTTGATGAAAATTGAGAGGTTTTGGGGTGTATGTTCGTGTATATGTGTGGGTTTTGTGTGAAGAACAAACTCGCTGGTCTATTTGTTTCTGGCCAAAAATCTAGGTCCATGCAATCGCATGGCTGCAAAGGCCAAACTTCATGCGATCGCATGAAGTATATATATATATATATATATATATATATATATATATATATATATATATATATATATATATATATATATATATATATATATATATATATATATATATATATATATATATATATATATATAAAATCTTATACTTAATAAAACACAAAATTAATAAAATTTTAAAAATTTGTTTCTTTTTAGGATGAGGGCGTTTCGGATCGATGTCCTAGTCCGTCCCTCGACAAAATTTTAAAATTTGTCAATTCAAAGCTTAGTTTTAAAAGCAAAGATTTTTGGGTTTTTTTAAATGTTTTTGGCATACTTTAGTTCAATAAGATTAAAAATAATGATAATAAAAGTTCTCGTCCCTCCCTTGGGTAGAGCAATTTCAGTTCAACGACCTAGTCTTCAACTCACGACGAATTTTAAAAATCAAATTTTTAACTTAACGAAATAAAGTAAATTTTTGTTTTTAAATTCACACCAAACTTAAATTTAAAATGCATAAAATTAAAAATTCATATTAAAAATTCACACCAAACTTAAATTATATTTTTGTTTTTATACATACAAACTTATATTAAAAATATTAATTTTTCAAATATTTACAATTTTAAATATATTGATTTAAAAATTTTACAATATTATTTTAATATTAATTATAAAAACAAAGTAAAAATAAAATTAAAAATCTTTTTGGTCTTTTATCGCACTTTAATCAATCAAATATTATCAAAAATATACGTCCCTCTTTTCGGTAAAGTAATTTCGGTTCAACGACCTAATTTAACTCATGACGAATTTTTGAAATATTTTTGATTGATTGATTAAAGATATTTATACCTTAAGAATAAATGGTAAATTTCGCAGTTATGTAATAAATTTTTGTATGATATCAATAATTTCGGTCGCAAAACCTAATTTTATTGAATACCAATTTAATACTTTATAGCGAACGATTTGGCGTTTATTATCAAAAGGTTAAAAGCAATAAAAATAAAAATAAAAACTATACATACTTACATGTGAAATAGAATTCTTAGTGACCTGCTTTAGCCCATTCATAAGATAGTCGGACTAATTGGTTTTCCATAGCTACATAGGCGTAACCTCGAGCATTTAATGTTTTTTCTTCGAAACATATGAACGGTCCATCTCTGCATAAAGTAACGAATTCGGTATTGGAATATGTCTGATTTGTCGAACATTTTCCTTCGTGTGACCATTTTCCGCATTTGTGACATCTTTCAAGATGTTGTGCTCTTCTTTTTGCTGCGGATTTTGATTTTCCTTTACCAAACTGTAACTTATTATTTTCCTTTCTGGATTCTTTTCTTACTCCGTCCAATTTACCTCTGATTAATGATACTATTTCACTTGGAAGGGTGTCATTATTACGTTTAGTGATCAAAGCGTGTAGCATTAGACCATGGTTTAATTCACAGGAAGTCTTCATCTCGTAAAACCTAAAAAAAATAAAAATTCAGAATGGGGGAAGAATACTAGTTCTTTAGGGTCTGCTAGGGAAAGACCATTCGGGTTCCATTCTCAGAAACTACACGAAAATAGAACATCCAACTCTAACAGAAATATATATTACCCTAAAAAGATTCGAACCTCCCCACACTTAGTTAGCTATGGTGTTGAAATTGTGATTAACTTTGTTGTCAACTTCCATCGGATCATGTACGTAATGTTTAACTCTGTGACCATTAACTTTAAATTCAATCTCATTTGAATTTATTAAATCTATTGTTCTGTATGGAAAAACTCTTTTGACTATGAATGCTCCAGACCATCTTGATTTCAATTTTCCAGGAAATAGCTTGAATCGTGAATTGAAAAGAAGAACTCTGTCTCCTTCTTTAAATTCTTTTGAACTTCTGATTCTTTTATCATGCCATTTCTTTGTTCTTTCCTTATAGATTAACGAATTTTCGTATGCTTTAAGTCTTAATTCTTCTAATTCATTTAGTTGACTTAATCGTAGACGTCCGGCTTCATGTAAATCAAGATTACATGTCTTCAAAGCCCAAAATGCTTTGTGTTCAATTTCTACTGGAAGATGACATGCTTTTCTGTGACGACCCGGAAAATTTCAACTTATTTTAAACCAATTCTCTATATGATTTAATAATTTCGTCATGATAAGCAATGAATTTTGACAAGTTTTAAAACTTTTGAAATGAGTTTTATACAAACAATTGACTATCTATTTGTCCGACGATTCACGAACGTCATAACTTGTATTAATTATATACTTATGTGTATATATGGATATATATGGATTATATCTAACTTGAATATATGATAATTAAGTATCTCATTAAATATATTAACAATGGATTATATACATAAAATGAGACTACTAACTTAAGGACTTCGAAACGATATATATATATATATATATATATATATATATATATATATATATATATATATATATATATATATATATATATATATATATATATATATATATATATATATTATAACTTCTAAGTTAAAATAAATATATATGTATTGTATTAAGATATATTAATACACAGTTTCTAGATGTATTTACTATTGGAATATACTAATAGGAAAACATCATTTTCAACCTTTTATCATGGAAAATGACATCCTTGTTATTACATATGACTCATGAGACATCTTTAAACACATAAACAAAATAATTTTTGTATTTATACCCGTATTATACACAACTTCTGGATGTATTTACTATTCGTATATACCAATAGTAAAACATCATTTTCAACCTTTTTAATCATGGGGGAGACATGTTTAACAACTCTTAACATCTAGTATTAAACTTCTAGCTAAAATTTCAACTTGGAATCTCTTTATATCTATATACATATGACATTTTATATATCTATATCTATATCATTTCCATTTCAATTTTTATTCTAAGATTTTACTCCCTAAAAACACACACTTGAAAGCCTTTGTTCTACTACTTCAATTCAGCAAAAACACTTCAATTATAAGCCTTAAAACAACCTAAAATTATCATAAGAAAAACCAAACAAGAACACTTCATGAAGATCATCCATTTCAAGTTTATACTTTCAATCTTTTGAACCCATTTAAAAAACTCTTTGAAGATCAAGAATTATACTTCCTTTACAGTAGCTTTATCCAAGTAACTTGAGGTAGTAACCTTATTCATAATATTATTCGATTCATATTCATAAAGCTATCTTATTTTGAGTTATAAATTATAACAACAAGAACATAGTTTGAATGATTTCAAACTTGTTCGCAAACTAAATAGATCCTTCTAACTTGACTTTTAAAACACTTCAAGACCTGTAATATATCATAATGATATGCTAACTTAACAAGATACAACTTGATTTTACAAATAACACCTTAAAACTGAATCTACATCGTTGGAGTGCAACCGGGGGCAGTTTTGGGTTGGATAATTAAAAACCATCTTAAACTTTGAATTGAAAGTTTATATTCTGGAAAAAATGATATTTCTTATGAATATGTTAATATATAAAAATCTCATGGTGTAACTCAAAATGTAAGTATTTTTGTAAAAATGATCATCTAGATGTTGTTTTTACAACGGAAATGATCACTTTCATAAGATTCACCAAAGTTTGACCTATAACCTGTGATTTTGAATGCAAACTAAGGTATTTACAGTTCATATTCATAAATAATGACTCGATCCAAGGAAGTGGCAAGTTGAACCAACAAAAACGGAGTTATATTGAAGAAACTACGGCTAAAACAAAATTGGGTATCCAAAGCTAGTTTAGCTACGAAATTAATTGGAGTAAAACTAAACTAATCATATCTTTGCTAATTAATATGATATTTTATATATATTTACTTATGATTTGATTTTATATATTTCAGGACCACCCGTAAACAACACGAGAAGATTAATTATAAGACCTCATGATTGTACGCAACACGTCATTTGACAACACGGTACTTTATGTATGCAACACGTCATTTGACAACATGGTACCATGGGTCGAGATTAATTCTGATCAATACGAATACGATGGGGTCTTTATTTATTTATTGAGCAACTAATTGTGGACCACTAACATCAGACTGCTAACTACGGACTAATAGATATTAAAAGTATTATAAGTATATATGTAACGATTATTTGAAAAGAAAATATGTTAATATATTATATATATGGTTAGGTTCGTGATATCTATCGGAGACCAAGTCGTGTTAAATATCTTCAAAGCAAAAGTGTGTATATAGTCCCACTTTTAAACTCTAAATATTTCGGGATGAGAATACATGCATTTTATGATTTACGTTATGGACACAAGTGATTGAAAATATATATTCTACATTGAGTTGTACCACTGGCATACTTCCCTGTAACTTGGTAACTACTATTTACATGAGGTATTGTAAACGCGAATCCTGTTGATAGATCTATCGGGCCTGACAACCCCAACTGGACTGGACGACCAGTATTCAACGGTTGCACAGTACTTCATTTCGGTGACTACACTTGGTACGGTGTAGTGAGATTTCATAATAAAGGGAATATGCGACGTTGATTAAATGTTAAGTATGGTTATCAAGTGCTCAACCACTTAGAATATTTTTATTAAAACGTTTATGTATATGAAATCTTGTGGTCTATATTTATAACGCTGCTAGAATTAAACCTATATCTCACCATCTTTATGTTGACGTTTTAAAGCATGTTTATTCGCAGGTTCCTAGAAGTCTTCCGCTGTTTGAATATATGTTAGAGAAACTATGTGCATGGATTCATACATGTTTTATTCGAGGAAGCATTGCATTCACAAAATCATCACCGTGTATTTATTTTGACTGCATTGTCAACGGAAGTATTCTTGTAAACTGTTATTTACGGTGATTGTCTATATGTAGAAATCATCAGATGTCAAAAACATTGAATTTTAAATATTCATTTATGGTATATCTTTTCAAAAGAATGCAATGTTTATAAAACGTATCATATAGAGGTCAAATGCCTCGCGATGTAACCAACTATTGTGATTCGTTTATAATCGATATGGACTTTGTCCGGATGGATTAGGATGGATTGTTTCAGTTGGTATCAAAGTGGTGGTCTTAGTGAACCAGGTCTGCATTAGTGTGTCTAACTGATAAGTCGTTAGGTTGCATTAGTGAGTCTGGACTTCGACCATGTCTGCATGTCAAAATTTTGCTTATCATTTTGTGTCGAAAATCATCTACTTATCATTCGTAGGAAATTACCTGCTTATCATCTTAAGTCTAAACGCGTCTTACTACATTCATTGCATGAATGGTGTATAGACAAAATTCATATCTTAGCGTATTTGCTTATTCATATCTACGCGTATCTGTTACTGTAAACTTTGTCTGACATATTCCGTAAATCCCACCGTAATCTACGAGATCTTTTGTTCTATATAGATGGATATTCTATATAATTAGAATACCACCCGATAGCCGGGAAATCATTTCATAACGAAAAATCCTTTATTCAATCATTCGAAATGGAACTCGCCACTAGTTCAAGTCCCTCGGATTCCGATATGGAATTCCACTCAAGCTCCAAAAGCAGTGTGACCGGAATGGATCAACCAATCAGTCATCATCTATTTTGGATGGATTGGGGATGGGTTCGTAGCCTCCTCAATCATTGGAGACAAGAGGAAGGTGATCCCTTCCATCCACCAAATTGCCCTCTTGACGATGAACCTGAAGCACTTACCGGCGAACCTGTTCGAGAAACCATTTTCTCTCTCATTTCCAGAGTATCTCGTCACTATTATATACTACATCAAATTCTAGATTTTATTTATCCGCTCGTCCGAACCGACAATCACCCCGGTGTAATAGAAGAAGTCAACGAGCTTCGCGCTCGGGTAGTGGCTATGGAGAATACGGTACGAAGGTTATAAACACCATCAGCAGCATCAGCAGCATAACCAGTACCGTCAATAACATCAACATCGCAAGCCTCAATACCCTAAGCACCAGCAGCATCACCAGCATCAACGTTATCACCATCATCAACATCAACAGGATCATTACCACCACCAACAATCACATCCGCATCACACGCCTCAATATCACCATCCGTACCTCGGATATCAATGTAACACGCAGCATAGATACCAAGAAGTACCAACAACAACAAACGATGAAGTATTGATTCATAACTTCATCGGAGAAACATTCTATGGTGATTATGTAATCTCTAAAGACATAGAGATTACCTATTTCTGCCTTAACTATAAATCAGATGAGTGGACAGAAATGATAAAAGGAAGAATAGAAACCCCGACAAGAATGATGCGTAAGGTACAAGCTAGACTTGTTTTACCAATAGCATCAGCATTACCCTTAGCCTCACCAACACAGTTAGTGCTGTCAACATCGTTAGAATCGTCAGCACCTTTAACATCACAAGCTCCACCAGTTCAAGAATCACCGTGGACATTATCAATAACGCGTATATTGCATCAACGAGTTATGAAGTATTAACTCATTCTTCTGAAGAATTTATATAAATATTTTTTATATATGAATTCGGAAACCAAAATAAATCTTTTCGTACTAAGCTATTAAGTATGAATTGAAAAAGGGTAGATACTACTCGTTTAAATTCATACTACAAATATGCAATGATGTACGTCCTTCGTCAGCAACTTAATCATCGTTAACTACAATCCCTGTTTCAATTCAATGAATTCCGTTTTATAATAAACCAAGTGTATTATTCAATAATATGTTTGATTTTACACTTTCATCTTCAATGTACTCGAAGCTTACTGGGAAACAACATTCATATCTTGCGAAGTTAGCAAGAGTTCAATGAGTATCAGCATGATTCACTAAGGAAATATATATAAGAATAAATAATGAAGTATTGATCCATAACTTCATTAATATTCTGTGAAGAATATGTGGTTCCTAATCGTTTTAGAGATTACTTATTCTAGCTCAAATCGAAAATCAAATGAGTCTAATATTATATTGACTTATTAAATTCATGATTACATCTGAAGAAAATATATATGTACATATATTTTCATAAAGATTGTAATAAAATTCTCTGGTACAAAACATTACTTGTGAAATTTTTTTAACGGGTAGGTAATACCCGAGAGATATATAAATTCACAATTAATATGATTATATTCTTCGACTCTAATTCAACAATCATCAACTATACTCACTACCTTCACAATAATATACATTCTTTCATAGAAATCAAAACAACCATTTTCATCCAAATTTGATTACGACAAAACGAAATCCAAGTCAAGACTTAACAGAAGACATCACTCTTAAGACTCTTACATCTTTCAAAACTATACTTTGACTTCAAAACTATGTTAGAACATCATTCGATTCTTGGAACCCAGAAAAATATTTGTATCATTCAAAGTCCTAAAACATCATATGTATATTAACAATTACAATCTATGATCAAACCCTTCGAAATTCCTGAAGACACTTCAAATAATGGACAATCGAGATGATGATCCAACCACACATTACCCGCAGTCTTGCATCTAAAAAGCTCTCGAAACTAAGGACATAATTTAACACGTATCCGCGTTAAATCTTTTAGCATTTATTAGAAAAAATAACTTTGCGATTCCTTTCCCAAAATAGCAAATTTTGTCACAGTTTCAGCAAGTCAACCTCGACTTTCCATTCGAAGTAGCCTTATTATAACCTGTAATACATACGATTACCCTTTTGTTACCGGAGAACCTTTTATATTCCACGACATTATCAGCAGATGTACCAGCAACTCGTTACCCCTTTGGCGGAATCAACAATTGGTATTTGAAATCTCGCAGTGTTTCTATTTCAGCAGTTATATATATATATATATATATATATATATATATATATATATATATATATATATACAACGTCTATCCCCAAGAATTACATATTTCAAATGTGAAGTTTCTGAAAAATGCTCCAGCCTACGAATTAGTGCTATGAAGTTTTGGAAAAGATTGATAAAGTGGTAAAGACAGTAGACAACAATTATGGTCAGAAGTTTGACAATAAAGAATAATAGATTGGAAAAGCTCGAACGAAAAATTTGGTACTGGAAAACGGATTGAGCAAAGTATAAAGGAGGCTGTGGACAAATCATAAGGACGAAATCTACCTTCAAAGGATTCAAATGATTCAGTGTCTGCTGAAACCGTTAGTAAGAACCTTACTCCTTATTCTAAACCTTCAAAAACAGATTTTCCGTGTCATTCTCTGATCTTAGATATTCTAAGATATCATCGTATCTTTCATTATAAATATCTCCGATATTCCTGAAGATATATTCCCAACTATCCTCATCAAAAATCATTTATCTCTTCACAATATCTGCGTTACAACATAAAAGGAACTGTGTTAGTTTCTAAATTCTGAAAAATTCGAGTTTAAAATATGAATGTTTTGAAGTAGTGTTGGAAACTAAAGCATGAGTTAGTATAATATAATGACACTTGATCAACGTGATTATATTACAGTAATTCATGTTGAGTTTCTAAATAGAACGTGATGATTCACAGATCATAACGTCATCATGTGCCATGTTACACAACTCTTACATTCTACCCAATCTCCAAACATATTAAGAACATATCTCCTTGATAATTCTATCTTTTCAGACATTCTGGTAACTTACCAAATCAAGATCGTGCAATTACTATTTCCTTCTTAGAACATTAACTATGTTTATTTCAAAATCCATACCTACGAATTCCGGACCATTATTCGCTTGACTCGAAGTCGGGAAGAGGAAACAGAAGTATGGAACTGTTAAATATAAAAAAAAATATAAAGCTCGACAACAACAAATAAATTACAAACCGTGTATATCAATACGTATTGCAACGTAAAGGCACGGGAGAATTAACAATACTATAACCCCAAGGTAATAGTAGAAATAAATAAAATCCTCCGGTGGTAGATGAAAAAGAAGAATGACATAGATGAAAGTTAAGAGTATATCCAGGATCAGTACTGGATGAAGCATATTGATAAATGTTTTAAAGTATGAATTGAGGGAGGAAGAATAGAAGGTATGAGTTGTAAGGAAATGAAGGGAGGTGGATTTATAGTAAAAGATCCGACAGATCAATCAAAATAGATGATCGCATTTAAAGCGGATTCTAATTTCCTTGATTATCGAAGAATCAAATCTTATTATGAAGATTTTCCTCCAAATCTCTTGAACTTGAAAATCAATCCTATCTACGTCAAAAGATATAACGAATCTATACCTACTCATTTCACCCTTTGGTGATAGCCTCACTCGTACTCTTCACAAAAATCAAATTATTTTATCAATACTACTTGATGATAATAAAACTCTAATTTCCAACTTGTATACGTCATGAAAACATACTTATTGTCAGCCATGACCATCCCATTCAAATTTCGGGACGAAATTTCTTTAACGGGTAGGTACTGTGACGACCCGGAAAATTTCAACTTATTTTAAACCAATTCTCTATATGATTTAATAATTTCGTCATGATAAGCAATGAATTTTGACAAGTTTTAAAACTTTTGAAATGAGTTTTATACAAACAATTGACTATCCATTTGTCCGACGATTCACGAACGTCATAACTTGTATTAATTATATACTTATGTGTATATATGGATATATATGGATTATATCTAACTTGAATATATGATAATTAAGTAACTCATTAAATATATTAACAATGGATTATATACATAAAATGAGACTACTAACTTAAGGACTTCGAAACGATATATATATATATATATATATATATATATATATATATATATATATATATATATATATATATATATATATAATGCTTAATGACGTTATAACTTCTAAGTTAAAATAAATATATATGTATTGTATTAAGATATATTAATACACAGTTTCTAGATGTATTTACTATTGGAATATACTAATAGGAAAACATCATTTTCAACCTTTTATCATGGAAAATGACATCCTTGTTATTACATATGACTCATGAGACATCTTTAAACACATAAACAAAATAATTTTTGTATTTATACCCGTATTATACACAACTTCTGGATGTATTTACTATGCGTATATACCAATAGTAAAACATCATTTTCAACCTTTTTAATCATGGGGGAGACATGTTTAACAACTCTTAACATCTAGTATTAAACTTCTAGCTAAAATTTCAACTTGGAATATCTTTATATCTATATACATATGACATTTTATATATCTATATCTATATCATTTCCATTTCAATTTTTATTCTAAGATTTTACTCCCTAAAAACACATACTTGAAAGCCTTTGTTCTACTACTTCAATTCAGTAAAAACACTTCAATTATAAGCCTTAAAACAAACTAAAATTATCATAAGAAAAACCAAACAAGAACACTTCATGAAGATCATCAATTTCAAGTTTATACTTTCAATCTTTTGAACCCATTTCAAAAACTCTTTGAAGATCAAGAATTATACTTCCTTTCCAGTAGCTTTATCCAAGTAACTTGAGGTAGTAACCTTATTCGTAATCTTATTTGATTCATATTCATAAAGCTATCTTATTTTGAGTTATAAATTATAACAACAAGAACATAGTTTGAATGATTTCAAACTTGTTCGCAAACTAAATAGATCCTTCTAACTTGACTTTTAAAACACTTCAAGACCTGTAATATATCATAATGATATGCTAACTTAACAAGATACAACTTGATTTTACAAAGAACACCTTAAAACTGAATCTACATCGTTGGAGTGCAACCGGGGGCTGTTTTAGGTTGGATAATTAAAAACCATCTTAAACTTTGAATTGAAAGTTTATATTCTGGAAAAAATGATATTTCTTATGAATATGTTAATATATAAAAATCTCATGGTGTAACTCAAAGTGTAAGTATTTTTGTAAAAATGATCATCTAGATGTTGTTTTTACAACGAAAATGATCACTTTCATAAGATTCACCAAAGTTTGACCTATAACCTGTGATTTCGAATGCAAACTAAGGTATTTACAGTTCATATTCATAAATAATGACTCGATCCAAGGAAGTGGCAAGTTGAACCAACAAAAACAGAGTTATATTGAAGAAACTACGGCTAAAACAAAATTGGGTATCCAAAGCTAGTTTAGCTACGAAATTAATTGGAGTAAAACTAAACTAATCATATCTTTGCTAATTAATATGATATTTTATATATATTTACTTATGATTTGATTTTATATATTTCAGGACCACCCGTAAACAACACGAGAAGATTAATTATAAGACCTCATGATTGTACGCAACACGTCATTTGACAACACGGTACTTTATGTACGCAACACGTCATTTGACAACATGGTAACCTGGGTCGAGATTAATTCTGATCAATACGAATACGATGGGGTCTTTATTTATTTATTGAGCAACTAATTGTGGACCACTAACATCGGACTGCTAACTACGGACTAATAGATATTAAAAGTATTATAAGTATATATGTAACAATTATTTGAAAAGAAAATATGTTAATATATTATATATATGGTTAGGTTCGTGATATCTATCGGAGACCAAGTCGTGTTAAATATCTTCAAAGTAAAAGTGAGTATATAGTCCCACTTTTAAACTATAAATATTTCGGGATGAGAATACATGCATTTTATGATTTACGTTATGGACACAAGTGATTAAAAATATATATTCTACATTGAGTTGTACCACTGGCATACTTCTCTGTAACTTGGTAACTACTATTTACATGAGGTATTGTAAACGCGAATCCTGTTGATAGATCTATCGGGCCTGACAACCCCAACCGGACTGGACGACCAGTATTCAACGGTTGCACAGTACTTCATTTCGGTGACTACACTTGGTACGGTGTAGTGAGATTTCATAATAAAGGGAATATGCGACGTTGATTAAATGTTAAGTATGGTTATCAAGTGCTCAACCACTTAGAATATTTTTATTAAAATGTTTATGTATATGAAATCTTGTGGTCTATATTTAGAACGCTGCTAGAATTAAACCTATATCTCACCAACTTTATGTTGACGTTTTAAAGCATGTTTATTCTCAGGTTCCTAGAAGTCTTCCGCTGTTTGAATATATGTTAGAGAAACTATGTGCATGGAGTCATACATGTTTTATTCGAGGAAGCATTGCATTCACAAAATCATCACCGTGTATTTATTTTGACTGCATTGTCAACGGAAGTATTCTTGTAAACTGTTATTTACGGTGATTGTCTATATGTAGAAATCATCAGATGTCGAAAACATTGAATTTTAAATATTCATTTATGGTATATCTTTTCAAAAGAATGCAATGTTTATAAAACGTATCATATAGAGGTCAAATGCCTCGCGATGTAACCAACTATTGTGATTCGTTTATAATCGATATGGACTTTGTCCGGATGGATTAGGACGGGTTATTTCAGTTGGTATCAGAGTGGTGGTCTTAGCGAACCAGGTCTGCATTAGTGTGTCTAACTGATAAGTCGTTAGGTTGCATTAGTGAGTCTGGACTTCGACCATGTCTGCATGTCAAAATTTTGCTTATCATTTTGTGTCGAAAATCATCTACTTATCATTCGTAGGAAATTACCTGCTTATCATCTTAAGTCTAAATGCGTCTTACTGCATTCATTGCATGAATGGTGTATAGACAAAATTCATATCTTAGCGTATTTGCTTATTCATATCTACGCGTATCTGTTACTGTAAACTTTGTCTGACATATTCCGTAAATCCCACCGTAATCTACGAGATCTTTTGTTCTATATAGATGGATATTCTATATAATTAGAATACCACCCGATAGATGGGAAATCATTTCATAACGAAAAATCCTTTATTCAATCATTCGAAATGGAACTCGCCACTAGTTCAAGTCCCTCGGATTCCGATATGGAATTCCACTCAAGCTCTGAAAGCAGTGTGACCGGAATGGATCAACCAATCAGTCATCAACCAATCAATCCCACCGTGAATACGGCATTAAATTTATACTAGCACCTAAATCTGCCAATGCTTCTATTGAACTAAGACTACCCAGAAAACATGGAATCGTGAAACTTCCTGGATCAGATAATTTTTCTGGTATTTTATTCAATAGCACTGCAGAACAATTAGCATTCATAGTAACAGCCAAGAGTTCTTCCATTTTCTTTCTATTCGTGATTAGATCTTTTAGAAATTTAGCACATCTAGGCATTCCTGAAATCACATCAATGAAAGGAAGATTGACATTTATCTGTTTAAACATATCCAAGAATTTGGATTGCTCGGCTTTAAGTCTCTCTTTTCTCATTTTACTCGGGTAAGGAAGTGGTGGTTGGTATGGTTTAACATAAGGTTTAGCCTTAACTGTATTATCTTCATTAACCTTTTTAACTACCGGTTCTGTTTCCTTATCTTGTTCAGACTGTGGTTCTTGTGGAGTAGGAATAGCATCATCAGAAATTACAGGTATTTCAGGTGGTTTAAGTGTAATCCACTTCTCGTGGTAATGGCTATAGCTGTTTCATTCCGGGGGTTAGCATTTGTATCACTACGTAGACTTCCCGGTTTTCTTTCACCTATTAACCTTGCTAGGTTGCTTACTTCTTGTTCTAGATTTTGAATAGAAGCTTGTTGATTTCTAAATGCTTGAGCATTTTGTTCATTCGTTTGTTTCTGAGATGTGAAAAATTGTGTTTGAGATTCAACTAGCTTTGACATCATATCTTCTAAATTTGGCTTTTTATCATCAGTTTGTGGTGGTTTGTTTTGAAAAATAGGACTTTGCTGGTTGTAAGTATTGTTGGATACTTGTTGATTGCTAGGACCTTGTTGGTTGTTGTATGGAATATTTCGGTTATAATTCTGGTTTTGATTGTAGATCGGTCGTGGCGGTTGATAATTATTCTGATAATTATTTCCAGGCCTTTGGTTTATGTATGAAACATTCTCTCTTTGTTCCATTGTTAGTTCAATACTGAGACAATCTTTTGTCAAATGTGGTCCTCCACACTGCTCACAACTAATTCGTATTGAGTAGATATCTTTAGTCATCTTTTCCATTCGTCTCTCGACAGCATCTATCTTTGCAAAAATGGAATCTAAGTCATGGCTAGAATCGGCTCTAGCTGCTTTAGATGATCTAACGATATCTTTTTCTTGGTGCCACTTATGTGAGTGGGAAGCAGTGTTTTCAATAATTTTGTAAGCATCAGTTGCTGTTTTCTTCATAATGGAACCACCAGCTGCTATATCTATGTCTTTTCATATAGTGATGTCGCATCCTTGGTAGAATATTTATACTATTTGACAAGTGTCTAAACCATGTTGCGGACATCCTCTTAATAACTTTCCAAATCTTGTCCAAGCCTCATATAGAGTTTCATTTGGCTTCTGTGTGAACGTAACAATTTCTCCTTGAAGTCTCACGGCTTTAGATGCCGGAAAGAATTGTTTGAGAAATTTTTCAACTAAAACGTCCCATGTATCAATCGCTCCTTCAGGTAACGATTCCAACCAATCTTTGGCTTCTCCCTTTAAAGTCCAGGGAAATAACATGAGATATATCTGTTCATCCTCCACTTCTCTTATTTTAAATAGTGTGCAGATCCTATTAAAGGTATGAAGATGTTCATTTGGATCTTCCTTCGGCGCACCACTAAATTGGCATTGATTAGTTACCATGTGTAGAATTTGTCCCTTGATTTCATAATCTGGCGCATTTATGTCAGGTTGAGTAATTGCGTGACCTTGGCCAGTGCGTTTAGCTCTCATTCGGTCTTCCATACTTAGAGGTTCTAGATTCTCCATGATTGAATTTGTTGAATCTGAATCACTAGAGGATTCTGATTTAATGGTTCGTTCCTCGACAATCTCCGTTTGAATGATTGGTGGTTCCGGAGGAAAGATTAGTGGTTCAGGATCTATGAATCGTCCCTGAATATTCTCCGGATTCTCAATTGTGAGGTCGGGTTCAAAAAATGGATTATCGGAAATTTGAATTGGAGTACTTGGTCAACTGGATGACGATTCTAAAGAAAAATCAACGGCGACAATATTTGCTAGATGTCATGATCTGGTTACAGGTGGTGAACGTACAAAAGGTGGTGAACGTTTTGCTCGGTGCATTCACTGAATATCTTATTAGTTATAAAAATAAGAAAAATTATATAAGTTATCAAATTAATAGACTTTTCTGATTTTGCCCACGTTTCGAATAGCCAAAAGATGCTGCAGAGGGGCAGGATTCGTTTGGTCTCAATATAATTGAGTACTGTTTGGCTCCAATAACCCGGTTCACGTACAAATCCAACTATTACTACGAACCAGAAAATTTTGATGTCTATCAATTTAACTACTTAAAATAATTTTTCGTTAAAGTTTAAAGAAATTTAGAGAGAAGAAATAGAAAAATTCTATGTCCTAAAAACTAGAATGTCGAGAAATAAGAAATAAAAAGAGCGCGTCGAAAAACGTCGAAAAATAAAAAAATCGAAAAATAAAAATAAGAATGTAGCGCGTCGAAACTTAAAAAGGAATTAAAAACTAAGAATTAAAAGTTACGTCTAAAGATATTAAAGCCTAAAAGAAAAACTATATCCCAAATGGCAATAACTTAAAAAGGTACTAAAATATAAAAACGGCGTCGCAAAATTCTAAAGCACCTAAATCTTAGTCTAAAGAAAAAGCACTTAAGGAATTTTACGGCAAAGCCTAAAAATCTAGAAGTAAAAATACTATGGCAAAAACTATGACTTAAAACTAAAAACGAGCGAAAAATACAAATATTACGCTAAAATAAATTAAAAAGGAACAAAATATAAAAATATACTTAAAGTTGTAAAAAGTACAATTTTTATAAAAATATTATTTTTATATTATTTATTTATTAAAACTATTAATTTTGTAATTTAATTAAACTAATTAAACTTAAAATACAAATTAATAACAACTAATACTAAATAATTAAATAACTAAACCTAATTAGGGTTATAGTAATAAATATTTATAATATACTCCGTAATTAATGCTGTTTTAGGGTTTACTGTGGCGTGTCAGACAGCTTCATGCGATCGCATGAAGTTTTGCCTTCGGGCTCATGCGATCGCATGAGCTAGGGTTTCGGGCCAGGCCTTGGACTGCTACAGTACGGGACGAGTAGTTTTTATATTTTTTTTTTTCAGTTTTCTGTTTTAAATTTCTGTTTTAAATAAATAGAAAATATTTAAATAAAATTTATATTTTTACAAACTAAAAAATAAAAATAAAGAAACTTTAGAACACTTAAATATTTAACAAACTATTAAAAATATATAATTTTTTGTTTTTCTTTTTATATTTTTGAATATATTATTTAAAACGTATTTTTACAAAAGCGAATTTTTATAAAAGTAAACTTAAAAATTAATAAAAATCTTTTTTTTATATAGTGTTGCGCTTCCGGCGTTTAAGCAGAATTGTCCCCGACAGTGACGCCAAAAATACTTGATGTGTGCGAGGTGTACTAGGAAATAGTATTATTTTTATAACGAAATACTATTAAATATGATACAATTTTACACAAGATATTTATTTATTTATAGAATGTATATACCTAAACCTTGCTACAACACTTATAGGCAGTGTACCTAATCGTACAGTAGTGTAGTTTTTAGTAAGTCCGGTTCGTTCCACAGGGATACACTTAAACAAGCTTAACGCTATATTAGTTTTAAATTTATAAAAATACAAATATATATATATAAGTGATATTATTATTATAAAAGGGGGTTTTTACCGTTTAATGACCGGTTTGTCAATTTTTAAAACTTTAGTCGCAGTTAAAACCTAATGTAAAATATTAAAAATAAATATAACTTAATTTAAAGCGTAAAGTAAATAACGATAATGAAATTGCGATAAAAAAAAAGTGCGATAAAATAAAATTGCGATAATTAAAGAGTACGATAATTAAAAGTGCAATTAAATACAATGACAATAAATAAAAGTGCGATAATTAAAAGTGCAATTAAATATGAAATAAAAGAATTATGCTTATTTAAACTTCCATAATCATGATGTTTGACGTGTTGATTTTTAGTTTATTCCCATGGGTTAATTGTTCTTTGTCCTGGATTATTCAATATGTCCATACGGATTTGTCCATAATAGTCCATCAGTCATAAATATAAAGTGCGAAAGTGTTCATCAAATTATTCTTATTCCCGAAGTTAAATATTCCAACTAATTGGGGATTCGAATTGTAACAAGGTTTTAATACTTTGTTTAATGAATACACCAGGTTATCGACTGCGTGTAAACCAAGGTTTTATTACTTTGTTAACAATTACACCAATTACCCTTGAATGTAATCCACCCCTGTTTCAACAAGTCTATTAACTATTAATCCAGTTCCGTGTTCGGTAAAATGAACAATTATTGGTATTTATAGATATCCCGCCCACCATACCCAGTCAAGCGTATGTGGTTATATATAAATACGTCAAATTATAAGTCTATATATTAAATTAATGAGGTATCATTTAGTTAATATAAAGCCCATTAATAGCCCATAATCTAATTTCCACAAGTGTCGTTCTTTTGTCCAAACCCCAATTATGGTACAAAGCCCAATTACCCAATTTTAATATTTTTAGCCCAACATCATGATTTCTTCGTCATTAAATAAGCATAATAATAACTTAGCTATGAGACATTAATTTAAAAATAACATTAACCATAACTTACAGTGATTAAAAATAGCGTAGCGTTACACGGACAGAATTTCGACTTACACCCTTACAACATTCGCTAACATACCCTTATTATTAGAATTTAAAATTAAAATATAAATATATATATATCTTACGTATGAGAGAAAGAAGAAAAAGATGTGTTTTTTCGTCCAAAACTCGCGAACTTTATAGGACCAGGCCTGGATTTCAGGGCCATGCGATCGCATGGCTTTTGTGCCCCCAGGCCATGCGATCGCATGGTGGTAGGTAACAGCTCACATGATTTTTGTTTCTTTGCTTGTCGAAGTTTTAATAAATAAATATAATATATAAATAATTATAAGAATTATTTAAATATTATATTATATTTATGTGCATAGTTGACTTGTAATTGATGTTGTAGGGGGTGTATACAAAATAGTATTATTTTTAGTGCGAAATACTATTAAATATGCTACAATTTTACACAAGTTATTTATTTATTTATCGAGTGGGATATACTTAAACCTTGCTACAACACTTATAGGCAGTGTACCTAATCGTATTATAGTATAGGTTTTAGTAAGTCCGGTTCGTTCCACAGGGAAAGCTCGAGAAGTTTAACGCACACAAAATAGAAAAATAGAAAAATATATATATGTACTAGTAGTATTATTATATAAAAGGGGGGTTTTTTTACCGTTTAATGACCGGTTTGTCGATTTTAAAACTTTAGTCGCAGTTAAAACCAAATGTAAAATATAAAAAATAAATAAATACAAGACTTAAATTAAAGCGTAAAGTAAATAACGATAATGAAATTGCGAATAATAAAAGTGCGATAAAATAAACTTGCGATAATTAAAAAGTACGATAATTAAAAGTGCAATTAAATACAATAACAATAAAAATGCGATAATTAGAAGTGCAATTAAATATAAAATAAAGGAAATTAAATATGAAATAAAAGAATTATGCTTATTTAAACTTCCGTAAACATGATGTTTGACGTGTTGATTTTAGTTTTATGCCCATGGGTTAATTGTCCTTTGTCCTGGATTATTTAATATGTCCGTCTGGTTTTTGTCCATAACAGTCCATTAGTCATAAATATAAAGTGCGAGTGTCCTCGTCAAATTATCCTTATACCCGAAGTTAAATATTCCAACTAATTGGGGATTTAAACTGTAACAAGATTTTAATACTTTGTTTAATAATTACACCAGGATGTCGACTGAGTGTAATCCAAGATTTTAATATTTTGTTATCAATTATACCAAGTGTCCTTGTACATAATTTCACCCCTGTTTTAATTATTCTAGTGGCTATTAATCCATTCCCGTGTCCGGTTAAATGAACGATTATTCGTACATATAAATACCCCGCCCATCGTGTCCGATTGAGTGTATATGGTAATTTATAGGGACGCCCAATTGTAAATCTTTATATTAACATTAACAAACTATCATTTAGTTAAACAAATATAAAGCCCATTAATAGCCCATAGTCTAATTTCCACAAGTGTCGCTCTTTTGTCCAAACCCCAATTATGGTACAAAGCCCAATTACCCAATTTTAGTAATTAGCCCAACATCATGATTACTTCGGATTAAATAAGCATAATAATAACTTAGCTACGAGACATTAATGTAAAAAGGTTGAACATAACTTACAATGATTAAAAATAGCGTAGCGTTACACGGACAGAATTTCGACTTACACACTCAAACGATCTCTATCATAAATCTTATTATTATCATAATTTAAAATTAAAATTAAGATTATTGTTATATCTTATTACATTAACATTATGATAGAGATTTTTAGATATAGATATTGATATTTGATATTGGATCGGTAGAAAGAGGGATAAAAGGATATATAGATTTTTTGATCCGCTCAAAGATGTATCGATTACATAGCCTTTTATAGGCGAAATTAGAATTGAAATTTTCATTTACGACCCCTGAACTATGCTCAATTAACAACTTTTTATTATTTAATATTATTCTTATTATGAATTATTTAAATATTATATTTTATTCTTGTGCATAGTTGACTCATAATTTTTACACCGTTGCGTCGAGCGTTGAGAGTTGACTCATGTCCTGGTTCCGGATTTTCGAACGTCCTTTCGTACAATTTTATATCGTGTACTTTGCGTTTTGTAACTTGTACTCTTGTCATTTTTAGACGTTCTTCATCAATAATTTGAACCTTTTTGATTGTATCTTGTACTTTTGAGCTTTTTGGACCTTTGTGTCTTCAATTCGTCGTTTTCGCCTTTTGTCTTCGCACTTATTTAATACAAACGAATATTACTTGAAAATGGAACAATTGCAACTAAAATCTTGTCTTTCTTGGGGGATAATGCTATGAAATATATGTTCCTTTTTAGCCTTATCAATATCCCCACACTTGAGCGTTGCTTGTCCTCAAGCAATATAGTCTTGAAATAAAATACTTGAATCACTTCTTTATTCTTCACACTTTATACATCAGTGATTTTGATACGGCGGTATAAACAATGATAGTAACGATATGGTTAAAGGTGGGTGTGTCATCCACAGTTGCCTCGGGTTTAGGTCAACGACACTTGCAATCAAATAGCCGATTTACTTTCGGTTTCCAAAGAAAAGTGCACATTTGAAAGGAGGTTTACAGTCCCACATGACTATGAAAATTTAGATCCTTAAGGAAATTGGATCTTTATGAAAACATTTGATCTTTTGAAAATTCAAGCTAGATTTTACCCTAGACAAGTTTTCTGATTTGACCCACCATTCGGTGTTGCAAAATATATTTGTGGATCAATATTTTGGCTAAAACTTTTAGGCTCGTGTAATCCACTGCTATCCCGGTATCAGAAAGTACACATCCAGTTTACTTGTTCTGTATATTACCTTTCGGTAAACTACCGTCCGGTTGTAAAGGAAAACGATGAACAAGAAACTGTTAAGGCAATGTCTAATGACATGCATTTGTTCATGGTCTAATTACGTGTCGGATGCTAGTACTATCCTTGGTAGGAGCAATAGTAAAGATCATCCTATGATTTTTCGGTCTGGCACAAGGTCCTGTCTCCGACCATGCTATGCAACCACCGTTCTTACGGTTGACACCCGATTTGGTTCAGGTGACCTAATGAATTCCCGGTGAATTCCTAGGATTTTACGTTCAATGGTAATGAACGCATTGAAAATAGGGTTTTCAGAAAACAAATCGGTTTGTAATTTTGATCAAAATATTTTCTCGTTCAAGCTCGAGTTTAGATATCATTGAATTCCATGAGTTTGAATTCTCAATCTTTAAGGTCAATCTCTAGGATTGAATAATATCAGTCTTAAAAGCTAATTTTTAATCTTTAAGGAGATTATCCTTTCTGGGGATCTGATTCATTAGTCTTATCCAGCTAATTTGCATGGTGCCCCCCCATTGTACGAGATAAATCCTTCTCATGGTTAGGATAAATCTGACCACTTGGCGACCCTGTTTAATGCTGAGGTCCGTGGATTTCCTGCTGATTTTAGTGACGACTTTTCTAGATTTTTCGTCAACCTACAGCTGGTCTGGACGACAACTTCATGACCTAAATCAAGAAGCGCGTTTCTTTTTCGGAAGACTTTACTTCCTTTTAATGATGGAATTGATTCATCGTGTAGATCCATCTCTTCTTTTCTTTCATCGGGTAAAACAGTTAATTTAGTCCAAAACAAAAACACCTGCAATAACTTTACAGAAACATGTGATAGATAGTTTTTAATTGAATAACTTGGTACATTCTCCCCACACTTAGTTTTTATTTATTTTTTTCTTTGCCTTTTTATTTTCTATGAATTCAAGCGTTTTGGGTTGTTTCTCAATTTATGTCCTCGAGGTAACAATAATTTCGGCATTAACACCTAGTTTCATTGTTCATAAATATGTATAAACATGATTTTGAGTTCATTTAGTTGAAAATTTTTCAAATTTTCCCAAAATTTGGCAAATAAACCAAGTGTAAACCCGAGAGAATTTATAACCCTTCCCCACACTTGAGATCATGCAATGCCCTCATTTGCATGAAATCAGACTATAATTATAAATTCATGAGGGTGATTAACGTAGAAAAGTGATTAAAAATACCGAGTTTGCAAACATATTGTTGTTATTTCACATTTGATATTTTGCGTATTGTCGTCAAAATTATTACCTTTTGCTGAACTTAATGCTAGTCTTTGAAAGTGCGCTGTTTTACCCTGTTTTGTACATAACATAAAATACAAACATATATACATATTTTTGAAGTTTGGTATATAACCCCACGTTCAAAAATTTATAAAATATAGTATTTTTGGCATACTTTAAATTAATAAAATTAAAAATAATGATAACAAAATTTGTCGCCCAGCCCTCGGATAAAGTAATTTCGGCTCAACGACCTAGTCTTCAACTCACGACGAATTTTAGAAATCATTTTTTTTTTCAACTTAATGAAATAAAGTAAATTTTTTGTTTTTTTAAAAAAAAACACAAAACTTAAATTTAAAAAGTATATTAATTTTATATAAAACCTAAAAAAAACAAATATTCAGAATGGGGGGAGAAAACTAGTTCTTTAGTGTCTGCTAGCGAAAAAGACCAATCGGATTCCATTCTCGGAACTACACGAGAACAGAACAACTAACTCTAGATAACATTTTCTTAGAACATTTGAATCTCCCCACACTTAGGTAGCTGTGGTGTCGAAATTGTGATTAACTTCATCGTCAATTTCTTTTGGTCCATAATCAACTTGCCTATCTGTGACTTTTTTTTTAAGCCAGTGCCCGGCTTCTTCCGTAATATCCCAAAATTCAACTAGTTTCGCCTTTTCTTTAGGCGACAGATTGGATACTAACCGGTTACATAACTTAAAGTTCCCCTTACTTCTAGCATCGATAGCCCGTTTAAAAAGTTTCTTCATTGAACTATTAATAACGGGGTCATTTAATTTCGTATCAACAACGGGGTTCTTTATTATCAAGTCATCATTAGGTGTTACTTCATTTTCCCCACACTTAGGCGTTTTATTATTGTTAAGCACTGCCGTTGGAGTTGGTAAAACAACATGGTTATTACCAATCGTTTTTGTTGGTTCAACGGTTTTGGTTGGTGGAGATTTAGACTTTCGAATCATAAAGGTGATTGATTTGTCATCACTACTAAGTGTCATTCTACCATTTCTTACATCAAATAACGCCCTGGTGGATGCAAAGAATGGTCGACCTAAAATTAGAGGAATGTTTAGGTCCTCTTCTATGTCAATGACAATAAATTCGACTAGAAAGGTTAAATTACCTACTTGAACGGGTAGGTTGTCAGCAATTCCAACTGGGTGCTTAATGGTTTGATCAAGGAGTCGAACACTCATATCCGTTGGAGTTAACTTACCTACTCCTAATCTCTTATATAAGGAAAGAGGCATAACACTTACACTCGCACCTAAATCTGCTAGTGCATCATACATGACACAATCACTAAGTAGACAAGGAACAATAAATTCACCCGGATCACCTACCCTAGGTGGAGGTTTTGGTGGAACTTTATTCACCGGGTTTACTTCTACGGTTTTTGTTTCTTGCACTTTTTTATTCTTCTTCTTCTTCTTTCCAGAGGTATCACAAACTTTATTACCTATTACTTGCTCATACTCAACTCCTTTTCTTGGAAACGAGATGGGTGGTCTGTATGGTGCCACCACTGGCTTTACATACTCGGGTGGTGGTGGTGGTGTAACTTCTTCATTGTTACTCACATTTAAAACCTTCCCATCTTCTGGTGCTGGTTTTTCAGAGTTTGTTGACACCATATTAACATTCTCATTCCGAGGATTTACTTCAGTATTACTCGGTAGCTTTCCTTGTCCCCTCTCACTCATCATGCTAGCAAGAGTACCTACGTGTTTTTCAAGATTCAAAATGGAAGCTTGTTGAGTTCTTAATGACTGATCAAACCTCTCATTCGTTTGGGTTTGAGATGTAATAAATTGTGTTTGAGATTCAACTAGCTTTACCATCATTTCTTCTAGATTTGGCTTTTTCTCTTCGGTTTGTTGTGGTGGTTTATACAAGTTAGGTCTTTGTTGATTGAAAGTGTTGTTTTGAGTTGGTTGGTTATTCGGACCTTGTTGGTTATACGAGTTGTTGTTTGGTCCATTTGGATTGTAAAGAATGTTTTGATTTCGATTGAAGTTTAGCTTTGGCGGTTGATAATTATTTTGATAATTATTTCCCGGCCTTTGGTTCATGTAGGAAACATTCTCTCGTTGTTCCATGGTTGGTTCAAAGTGACAATCTTTCAATAAGTGTAGTCCACCGCATTGCTCACAACTGATTCGTATTGCGTGAATATCTTTATTCATCTTTTCCATTCGTCTTTTGAAAGCATCTATTTTTGCGGAAACGGAATCAAAGTCATGGCTAGAATCGGCTCTAGCCGCTTTAGATGATCTAACGATATCTTTTTCTTGGTGCCACTCATGAGAGTGGGAGGCTGTGTTATCAATAATTTTGTAAGCTTCAGTTGCGGTTTTCTTCATAATTGAACCACCAGCTGTTATGTCGATGTCTTTCCGTGTAGCAACGTTGACACCTTGGTAGAATATTTGTACTATTTGATAAGTGTCTAAACCGTGTTGAGGACATCCTCTCAACATCCTTCCGAATCTTGTCCATGCCTCATATAATGTTTCATTTGGCTTTTGCGCGAACGTAACAATTTCTCCTTGAAGTCTCACGGCTTTGGATGCCGGAAAGAATTGTTTAAGAAATTTTTCAACTAAAACATCCCATGTGTCAATCGCCCCTTCAGGTAACGATTCTAACCAATCTTTGGCTTCTCCCTTTAAAGTCCAGGGAAACAACATGAGATAGATCTGTTCATCCTCAACTTATCGGATTTTGAATAGTGTACAGATCCTATTAAACGTACGAAGATGTTCGTTTGGATCTTCCTTCGGCGCACCACTATATTGGCACTGATTAGTTACCATGTGTAGAATTTGTCCTTTGATTTCATAATCTGGTGCATTAATGTTTGGTTGAGTAATTGCATGACCTTGGCCGGTGCGTTTGGCTCTCATTCGGTCTTCCATACTTAGAGGTTCTAGATTTTCCATGATTGAAAGTGTTGTATCCGAATCACTAGAGGTTTCTGATTTAATGGTTTCTTCCTCAGCAATCTCCGGATTCTCAATTGTGAGGTTGGGTTCAAAAAATGGATTATCGGAAATTTGAACTGAAGTACTTGGTCTACTGGATGACGATTCTAAAGAGAAATCAACGGCGGTTATATTTGTTAAATGTCTTGATCGAGTTACAGGTGGTGAACGTACAAAAGGTGGTGAACGTCTTGCTCGGTGCATTCACTGAATATCCTATTAGTTTTTAAAAAGGAAAGAAAAATTATAATAAGTTATCCAATTAATAGACTTTTCTGATTTTGCCCACGTTTCGAATAGCCAAAAGATGCAGCAGAGGGGCAGGATTCGTTTGGTCTCAATATAATTGAGGACTGTTTGGCTCCAATAACCCGGTCCACGTACAAATCCAACTATTACTACGAACCAGAAAATTTTGATGTCTATTAATTTAACCACTTAAAATAAATTTTCGTAATTTTAAGAAATTTAGAGAAGAAGTAGAAAAAAATTCTAAGTCCTAAAAACTAGAATGGCGAGAAATAAGAGAGAAAAAGATTGCGCGTCGAAAAGTGTCGAAAAATGAAAAAGACGAAGAGTGGTTTGTAAACACGCGGTTAATCCAACCTTATAACTATCACTATCTTAAAATTAAAACTACAAATAGAGATCACTAATTGGAATTGTAATTGATACATAGGTAAACGGCGTCGAAAAATAAAAATAAGAAAATAGCGCGAAAAATGGCGTCGCAAAATTCTAAAGCACCTAAAACTTAGTCTAAGGAATAAGCACTTAAGGGATTTTACGGCAAAGCCTAAAAATCTGGTAGTATAAAAATAACTACGGCAAAAAAAACTAAATTTAATACTAAAAGTTGTGACTATAGTCTAAAAAAAACTAAAGGTAATAAAACTTAAAATATATATTTTTTTTTAATTTTATAGACAAAATCTTAAAAATATAATTTTTTTTTTAATTTTTTTTTTTTACAAATATAAATTAAGTTTGGGAAGGGGTCACGTGGTCATAGTCACATTCTGTATACATTACTTACATACATATGTAATGACTTTCGAGTGAAATGAATGGGGTCAATTGACCCCAGTGCCACACAAGTAGCTACGCCACTTGGGTTGAAGAGGTCCGTTTGTGGGCTGAAGAAAATAGAAGTGGGTGGCTCAATGATTAATTGAGAATGCTTTTAATTATCAAAAGGCAAAGAAATTTGAAGAATGGGAGATAAATATTCTCGTTTGTCAAGTGGGTGAAATTGTGATTGGGACACTAACACTTTTTTTTTTTTTTTTTTTAAACGAATTTTTTTTTTCTTAAAAAAAAACGTTTTTTTTTATACAATTTTTTTTTTTTAAATATATATATTTTACAAGAACTAAAAAAAACTTAATAAAAAAAACTTTTATGTGGCGTTTCGCTTCGGCGTGTCCCCGGCAGCGGCGCCAAAAATACTTGATGTTGTAGGGGGTGTATACAAAATAGTATTATTTTTAGTGCGAAATACTATTAAATATGCTACAATTTTACACAAGTTATTTATTTATTTATCGAGTGGGATATACTTAAACCTTGCTACAACACTTATAGGCAGTGTACCTAATCGTATTATAGTATAGTTTTTAGTAAGTCCGGTTCATTCCACAGGGAAAGCTCGAGAAGTTTAACGCACACAAAATAGAAAAATAGAAAAATATATATATGTACTAGTAGTATTATTATATAAAAGGGGGGTTTTTTTACCGTTTAATGACCGGTTTGTCGATTTTAAAACTTTAGTCGCAGTTAAAACCAAATGTAAAATATAAAAAATAAATAAATACAAGACTTAAATTAAAGCGTAAAGTAAATAACGATAATGAAATTGCGAATAATAAAAGTGCGATAAAATAAACTTGCGATAATTAAAAAGTACGATAATTAAAAGTGCAATTAAATACAATAACAATAAAAATGCGATAATTAGAAGTGCAATTAAATATAAAATAAAGGAAATTAAATATGAAATAAAAGAATTATGCTTATTTAAACTTCCGTAATCATGATGTTTGACGTGTTGATTTTAGTTTTATGCCCATGGATTAATTGTCCTTTGTCCTGGATTATTTAATATGTCCGTCTGGTTTTTGTCCATAACAGTCCATTAGTCATAAATATAAAGTGCGAGTGTCCTCGTCAAATTATCCTTATACCCGAAGTTAAATATTCCAACTAATTGGGGATTTAAACTGTAACAAGATTTTAATACTTTGTTTAATAATTACACCAGGATGTCGACTGAGTGTAACCCAAGATTTTAATATTTTGTTATCAATTATACCAAGTGTCCTTGTACATAATTTCACCCCTGTTTTAATTATTCTAGTGGCTATTAATCCATTCCCGTGTCCGGTTAAATGAACGATTATTCGTACATATAAATACCCCGCCCATCGTGTCCGATTGAGTGTATATGGTAATTTATAGGGACGCCCAATTGTAAATCTTTATATTAACATTAACAAACTATCATTTAGTTAAACAAATATAAAGCCCATTAATAGCCCATAGTCTAATTTCCACAAGTGTCGTTCTTTTGTCCAAACCCCAATTATGGTACAAAGCCCAATTACCCAATTTTAGTAATTAGCCCAACATCATGATTACTTCGGATTAAATAAGCATAATAATAACTTAGCTACGAGACATTAATGTAAAAAGGTTGAACATAACTTACAATGATTAAAAATAGCGTAGCGTTACACGGACAGAATTTCGACTTACACACTCAAACGATCTCTATCATAAATCTTATTATTATCATAATTTAAAATTAAAATTAAGATTATTGTTATATCTTATTACATTAACATTATGATAGAGATTTTTAGATATAGATATTGATATTTGATATTGGATCGGTAGAAAGAGGGATAAAAGGATATATAGATTTTTTGATCCGCTCAAAGATGTATCGATTACATAGCCTTTTATAGGCGAAATTAGAATTGAAATTTTCATTTACGACCCCTGAACTATGCTCAATTAACAACTTTTTATTATTTAATATTATTCTTATTATGAATTATTTAAATATTATATTTTATTCTTGTGCATAGTTGACTCATAATTTTTACACCGTTGCGTCGAGCGTTGAGAGTTGACTCATGTCCTGGTTCCGGATTTTCGAACGTCCTTTCGTACAATTTTATATCGTGTACTTTGCGTTTTGTAACTTGTACTCTTGTCATTTTTAGACGTTCTTCATCAATAATTTGAACCTTTTTGATTGTATCTTGTACTTTTGAGCTTTTTGGACCTTTGTGTCTTCAATTCGTCGTTTTCGCCTTTTGTCTTCGCACTTATTTAATACAAACGAATATTACTTGAAAATGGAACAATTGCAACTAAAATCTTGTCTTTCTTGGGGGATAATGCTATGAAATATATGTTCCTTTTTAGCCTTATCAGTAATTTTTAGTCCGTTGCGTCGAGCGTTGAGAGTTGACTTTGGTCCCGGTTCCGGATTTTCGAACGTCCTTGCGTATAATTTAATATCATGTACTTTGCGTTTCGCGTCTTGTACTCTTGTAATTTTGAGACATTTCTTATCAATAATTGGAACCTCTTTGATTGTATTTTGTACTTTTGAGCTTTTTGGTCGTTTGCGTCTTCAATTCGTCGAATCTGTCTTTTGTCTTCACTTTTTATTATTTAAACGAATATCACTTGTAAATAGAACAATTGCAACTAAAAGCTTGTCTTTCTTGAGGGATAATGCTATGAAATATATGTTCATTTTTAGCATTATCAAAAGTGCAGGTCTCCGATTTTGTTGGAGTGGAGTGGGGGATAGACAAATTACGGGTCCAGAAATTATCCAAGAAACTACCGAGAAAATTAATCAAATTCAACAACGGTTGAAAACCGCCCAAAGTCAACAAAAGAGCTACGCGGACAGTAAAAGAAGAGATATAGAATTTGAAATTGGTGATATGGTCATGCTTAAGGTATCACCTTGGAAAGGTGTTGTTCGATTTGGTAAAAGGGGAAAACTGAATCCAAGGTACATTGGACCATTCAAAATTATAGATCGTGTCGGACCAGTAGCTTACCGACTTGAATTACCTCAACAACTCGCCGGTCTACATGATACTTTTCACGTATCGAATCTGAAGAAATGCTTAGCCAAAGAAGATCTTACTATTCCTTTAGACGAAATTCAAATCAATGAAAAACTTCAATTCATTGAAGAACCAGTCGAAATAATGGATCGCGAGGTTAAAGGACTTAAGCAAAACAAAATACCAATCGTTAAGGTTCGATGGAATGCTCGTAGAGGACTCGAGTTCACTTGGGAGCGTGAAGATCAGATGAAGAAGAAATACCCGCACTTATTTCCAGAAGATGTGTCAACACCTCCAACTGCTTAAAATTTCGGGACGAAATTTATTTAACGGGTAGGTACTGTAGTGACCCGAACTTTTTCATGATTATATATTATATGAGATTAATATTTACATGAATAAATGTTTCCAACATGTTAAGCAATTAAACTTGTTAAGACTTGATTAATTGAAATGAGTTTATGTAGACAATTGACCACCCCGTTTGCCTGATGATTCACGAAACGTCATAACTTGTGATAATTATATAATCGTTTTATTTTTTTATGATGTAAGTTTTATATATATATATATATATATATATATATATATATATATATATATATATATATATATATATATATATATATAAGAAGAAATACAATTAAATCAAAGATGTACAACTAAAACACTATTTGCTACAGTAAAACACTATTTGCTACAGTAAAACACTATTTACTACAGTAAATTTTTGCTTGCTACAGTATAATACTATTCGCTACAGTAAAATACTATTTTCTACAGTAAACATTATTTACTACAGTACACTATTTACTCGTATTCAATCTGTATTCGTACTCGTACAATACACAACTTCTAAATAAATATACTATTGGTATATACACTTCAATGATCAGCTCTTAGCAGCCTTAATGAGTCACCTAAACATATGGGAACTATCATTTGGCAACTAGCATGAAATAACTAACAAAAATACAAACTAATGGAACCTTATATTCAAGGGTAGGATCACGTTTTTCTTCACCAACCATAAACACCTTTTCATTCCAACTTTTATGCATCAAATTACTCTCTCTCAATTCCTCTCTTATTGTTCTAAGTGTTCTTCATCATTTTCTTCATAATCTAGCTCAATCAAGATCAATCTAGTTAACCTAGATCAACATACAAAATAACTACTCAAGAACACTTCATAAACACTTTAAAGTTTACAAGTTTACTTCCAAGCTTTCTAATCCATTCCAAGTAATCATCTAAGATTAAGAAACCTCTGTTATTTACAGTAGGTTATCATTCTAATTCAAGGTATAATTCATATTCAAATTTTGATTCAATTTCTATAACTATAACTATCTTAATTCGAGTAGAAATCTTACTTGAACTTATTTTCGTGTCATGATTCTACTTCAAGAACTTTCAAGCCATCCAAGATCCTTTGAAGCTAGATCATTTCTTGTCACTTCCAGTAGATTTACCTACTAAACTTGAGGTAGTAATGATGTTCATAAAATCATTCGATTCATATATATAAAACTATCTTATTCGAAGATTATAACTTGTAATCGCTAGAATATAGTTTAGTTAATTCTAAACTTGTTCGCAAATAAAGTTAATCCTTCTAACTTGACTTTTAAAATCAACTAAACACATGTTCTATATCTATATGATATGCTAACTTAATTATTTAAAACCTGGAAACACGAATAACACCGTAAAACCGGACATACGCCGTCGTAGTGAAACCGGGGGCTGTTTTGGGTTAGATAATTAAAAACTATGATAAACTTTGATTTACAAGTTTTTCTTCTGGGAAAATGATTTTTCTTATGAACATGAAAGTATATCCAAAAATCATGGTTAAACTCAAAGTGAAAGTATGTTTTTCAAAATGGTCATCAAGACGTCGTTCTTTCGACTGAAATGACTACCTCTTACAAAAACAACTTGTAACTTATATTTCTGACTATAAACTTATACTTTTTCTGTTTAGATTCATAAATTTCAGTTCAATATGAAACCATAGCAACTTGAACCACTCAAAACGGATTTAAAACGAAGAAGTTATGGGTAAAACAAAATTGGATATTTTTACTCGTTGTAGCTACGTGAAATTTGTAACAAATTTATACAAATCATAACTTAACTAACTTATATTGTATTATACATGTATTCTAACATATATTATGTAATCTTGGGATACCATAGACACGTATACAATGTTTTGACATATCATATCGACCCATATATATATATATTATTTAGGAACAACCATAGACACTCTATATGCAGTAATGTTCGAGTTAGCTATACAGGGTTGAGGTTGATTCCAAAATAATATATATACTTTGAGTTGTGATCTAGCCTGAGATTTGTATACACTGGGTCGTGGATTGATTCGAGATAATATATATTGATTTAATTCTGTACATCTAACTGTAGACAACTAGTTGTAGATTACTAACGTTGGACTGCTAACTTAACAAACTTAAATCGTTAAAACGTAATAAAACATATTGTGAATATATTTCGATCATACTTTGATATATATGTATATATTTGTTATAGGTTCGTGAATCGATCAGTGGCCAAGTCTAATTCTCAACGAAATTAAGAATCTGTGAAAGTGAGTTATAGTCCCACTTTTAAAATCTAATATTTTGAGATGAGAATACATGCAGTTTTATAGATGTTTTACAAAATAGACACAAGTATGCGAAACTACATTCTATGGTTGAATTATTATTACCGAATATCACCCCTTTTTAGTCTGGTAATCTAAGAATAAGGGAACAGAAACCCTAATTGACGCGAATCCTAAAGATAGATCTATTGGGCCTAATAAACCCCATCCGGTTACGGATGCTTTAGTACTTCGATTTTATCATGTCCGATGAGAGTCCCGGAATGATGAGGATATTCTAGACGCGTTCTGTTAATGTCGGTTACCAGGTGTTCACCATATGAATGATTTTTATCTCTATGCAGTTTATGCGAAATGCCTGATATGAGATGGATGTTTATGAAAAATGAAATCTTGTGGTCTATTATTACAATTTGATATATATATGTTAAACCTATAACTCGCCAACATTTTTGTTGACATTTTTAAGCATGTTTATTCTCAGGTGATTATTAAGAGCTTCCGCTGTTGCATGCTAATTAAGGACACGAATTAGAGTCAGCATGCTTGTAATATATTATTTAAAAACTGCATTCGGAGATTTAAATTGATGTGTAATATTATTGTAAACCATTATGTAATGGTCGTGTGAAAAATGTTATCTTTTAGATTATCATTACTGGATAATCTACGTTATGATTTTAAAACCTTTAATGATAAAATAAAGGTTATGGTTTGTTTTCAAAACAAATGCAGTCTTTGAAAAACGTCTCATAAAGAGGTCAATACCTCGCAAGGAAATCAATTAATATGAAACGTTTATATCGATATGAACGGGACATTTCAGTTGGTATCCGAGCGTTGGTCTTAGAGAACCAGAAATTTGCATTAGTGTGTCTAACCGAGTTTGTTAGGATGCATTAGTGGGTCTGGCTTCGACCGTGTTTACTTGAAAAACGATTGCTTAACATTTTTTTGTTGAAAACTATATATTATTAACATGTAAATATTATGTGATATATTAATCTCTTAATGTGTTTGATATTGTGTGATAGATGTCTACCTCTAGTACAAATCATATTGACTCACCTAATAATAATGAAGAGTCGGATATATATTGGGAAGACTCACAAATTCCTGAAGAGGAACCGGAAGAAGAGGAACCGGAAGAAGAGGAGGTTCCGGAGGAGGAAATATTAGAAACCACTGAAAAAGAGATAAATAAAAGAAAACCCTCAACCAATGGACCAAAATTAATAATGGTCAATCGTGTTTCCGCCTAGGAAGCAAAATATTGGGAAGACTACCAATTTTTCGATGAATCGGATCCCGATGATGTTTTAGAAATTACCCCGACCCAATTTGAAAAGGGAAAAGGCATCAAAATAGAGAAACCTAATTCCAACCCCGATGACCTCTATGTTAACATGAAATATCCCGATGAGAAATACCGTCAACACCCGTATTTCTTATGTTTTAGCTATAACCCGAGAAAGAGCAAACAAAGTGATCTTGAGAACGTGGTGAGAAAAGAACAACTGAGTGTTACCAAGGATTATATTGCTAGGTATGATTATGCCATTCCATTTCACACGGCCGAGAAGGATAGTTTCAAACTCATGCTCGAGGCGGCCGGTCAATTTGGACCTACGATTGAACCTCCAACTAGATATGAATTGGGGGAACCTTTATTAAAAAAGGAGATTAATAGAACAAAAGGGGTGTTGAAAAAATATGAAGATGAATGGAAGGTAAATGGATGCTCCAATATGACCGATGCTTGGACCGATAGAAAAAGAAGGAGTATCATGAATTTGTGTGTAAATTCGAAGTTAGTGTGATGACCCGGAAATTTCTGACCAAATTTAAACTTAATCTTTGTATGATTAATATTTCTGACACGATAAGCAAAGTCTGTAAACCTGAATCTCAAAATTTTTGAACTACTTTCATATATTCAAATACCTTTCGGTTGTTCTTGACGATTCGCGAACAATTATATGTATATCGATACATATATATATATACTATAACTTGAAAACGTAACTATGTATTAATTGTTTGATACCGTACATTAAACTTATTGGTTTAAATATTTATTTGAATATATATGAAAAGTTAGAATATTAATTGTATGAATAACTTGCGACGTATATTTAAAACGTGTTTATGAATGTTAAAAATATATATTAACTTGGTCATATAATGATTTGTTATTATATATATATTAACAAATAGTGAGACAATGATTTATAGAAGTAAATGACCAAAACACTCGAAAGTTTAAGATACACTTAGAATGATATAGTTTATTGATAATTTAAGACTATATTTTGACAAAGGTACGAGTCACAAAATGTAAATTGCGAGTTTTCTAAGCGTACGAAAATGCGTTCGAGAAACCGGAACCGGGACATAAGTCTAGTGACAACGTACGAGTCATCGGAACGAAAATTACAAGTCAACTATGCACATGAATTTAATATAATATATAATTAATTATTTAAATTATATATATTATATATATTATATTTAATTATGTCGACAAACAAGAAAACAAAAAAATATGTGAGCTGGATCTGACGGCCATGCGATTGCATGAGAAATAGGCATAAAACCCATGCGATCGCATGGGCATCAGATTTCAAAAAGTTGCCTATAAAAGTCCAGTTTCTGCTCGAATTCTTTTACACCTATATTACTCTGTAAGTATTTAATTATAATTATAATAATTATAATAATAATAATAATAATAATAATAATTATTATTATTATTATTATTATTATTATTATTATTATTATTATTATTATTATATTATTAAGATTATTATTATTATTAATCTTAATATTTTTAGTAATATTATACATAAAATATTACGACGAGGTCATGAGCGTGTCACTTTCAAAACAAGCTTCAAACGGGATAGAACTAAGGAAATTATGGGTTATAGCTATGGAGGTTATGGCTAATGTTCTTGGGTATTGTTCGCAAGTCAAACCTAGTATTTATCATCTCTGTTGCGTCTACGTACTTTCCTGCAATATTGAATCTCAATATTGATACGTGAGCATTCATATCTTATCTTTTATATATTAATAGTGTATACATGTCTAGTGCTCGAGTATATATTTATACATGCTTGTACGCTAAATTTCGTCGTTAAACAGTTTATAATGAATCACGAATTAAAAACATATATTACTGGAAAAAGGTATATGATATACATGTTTTCGGAAAGCTGGTGAAAAATCAATAACTTTTCATTTAGAAATCGCGTAATTTCGATGAACGAATCAAAAGATATGGTCAACTGAATTATAATTGACGTTAATTGGAATTGCTTTTAAATCTGCAATTAATATTTAAACAACCTGTTTATGAGATTGATAAAACACTACTAGCCAAGTAAATGAATCCTTATATAAGGCACATCTCGTTTTGTTGAACAATTGTCAAAATTGACTTTTTGAAATGACTTTTGATAACTTTTGTATGTGGATCCCGAGCATTAGGATTGTGATACACTATAACCCAACCTAGTTTATTAGAAATGTATTGACCAACATATGTTCTCTAGGTTGAGATCTACGGTTAATCTTGCATTTCGAGTTACGGTCACTTTTTGATGAATGACCTTATGTGCTGCTAAGGTGAGTTTCATTTGCTCCCTTTTTAATTGCTTTTGCAATCTATATTTTTGGGCTGAGAATACATGCACTTTATTTTAAACACAATGGATACAAGTACATACTAAATTCTACACTGAGTTTGAACCGAAAATCCCTTAGCTTTGGTAACTAGTAACTGCCGGTTATAAGAACTGGTGGGCGCGAGTAGTAGTATATGGATCCATAGGGCTTGATATCCCCGTCCGAGCTAGAGCGCTAGCCTTTTAACGGACGTATGCTATTTGAAAAGCGTACACGTTGGTTTGCGTGTATTATTAAGATGATTATACAAAGGGTATAAAATATATATACGTTAAGTTTAGTTACCAGGGTGCTCAATTTCGTAGAATATTTTGATAAATGTTTCTGGATGAAACAACTGAAAACTTGTGATTCACCTTTATATACAGATTATGCGCAACATTAAAACTATGAACTCACCAACCTTTGTGTTGACACTTTTAAGCATGTTTATTCTCAGGTTTCTAGAAGTCTTCCGCTGTTTGCTTATATGTGATACAAGCTATGTGCATGGAGTCATACATGCTTTATTCAAGAAAACTTTGCATTCACAAAATCATCACCGTGTATCTTATTTTGACTTCATTGTCAACGGATGTATTATGGTAAACTATTATTTATGGTGATTGTCTATATGTAGAAATCATCAAACGCTGAAAACCTTAGAAATTGATATTCATTTATTATGTACCTTTTGAAAAGAATGCAATGTTTACAAAACGTATCATATAGAGGTCAAATACCTCGCAATGAAATCAATGAATGACGTGTTCGTCCATATAGATTTAGAGCGATCGTCACAGTTGGTATCAGAGCGTTGGTCCTTGCGAACCAGTTCTTGCATGAGTGTGTCCAAATGATAGTTGTTAGGATGCATTAGTAAGTCTGGACTTCGACCGTGTCTGCATGTTAAAAGTTTTGCTTATTATTTCTTGTCAAAAATTACATGCTTATCATTCTTAAAGTCTATACACGTTTTCCTGCATTTATTGCATAAATAGTGTATAGAAAAAAATTCATATCTTAGCGTATCTGTTACTGTAAACTTTTCCTGACATATTCCGAAAATTTCTCCGTAATTTACGGGATTTTGGTATTATATATACATATGTAAATTATGTATTGAAGAGTACCAATCTAAATTCTATAATCTATCTTATATCAAAAATCAATTCCCTGATTATATAAGATGGATCACGTATCTAGTTCAAATTCCTTAAACTCCTACAGCTATTCCGATATGGATATTCACCTGAACTCTAAAGACAGTGTAACCGGAATGGATAAACCAATTAGCCATCATCTATTCTGGATGAATTGGGGATGGGTTCGTAGCCTACTTAATCATTGGAGACAAGAAGAAGGTGATCCCTTCCATCCACCATATTCACCTCTTGGCGAAGAACCTGAAGCACTTACCGGCGAACCTATTCGTAATACTATTTTCTCTCTCATTTCCAGAGTATCTCATCATGATTATATACTATCCCATATTATAAATCTTATTTATCCTATCGTCCAAACCACCGATCATCCCGGTATAATAGAAGAAGTCAACGAGCTTCGTGCTCGGGTAGTGGCTTTGGAGAATATGGTGCAAGGGTTACGAAACACCAGCAGTAGCACCCGCAGCATAACCGATACCACCATCATCCACACCAACAGGATCATTACCACCACCAACAACCACATCCGCATCACACGCCTCAACATCACAATCTGTACCTCGGATATCAACATCATACGCACCATAGGTACCAAGAAGTACCAGCAACGATAAACGATGAAGTATGGATTCATAACTTCATCGGAGAAATATTCTACGGCGATTATGTAATTTCTAAAGTTTAGAGATTATCTATTCTAGCCTTAACCCTAAATCAGATAGAGTAGAAACCCTTATCCGAATGGTGTAAGATATAAGCTAGACTTGTTTTACCAACAACATCAACAGTATCCTTAGCCTCACCAGCACAGTCAGTGCTGTCAACATCGTCAGAATGAGCAGCACCTCTAACATCACAAGCTTCGTCAGTTCAAGAAAGCACCGTGGACATCATTACGAGTCAACAACGAGTATATTGTATCAATGAGTTATGAAGTAATAACTCAATTCCTCTAAAGAATTTATATGTATATCTTATATATATAAATTTTAAAACCATCATAAATCTTTTCGTACTAAGCTATTATGTATGAATTGAAAAAGGGTAAATACTACTCGGTTAATTCATATTACTAATATGCTATGATGTACATCCTTCGTTAACGACTTAACCATCATTAACTACAATCTCTGTTTCAACTCAATGAATTCCATTTCATAATAAACTAAGTATATTATTCAATTATATGTTTGATTTTATACTTTTATCTTCGATGTATTCGAAACTTTCTAGAAAACATCATTTATATCTTATGAAGTTCATAAGAATTCCACGAGCATCAACATCCTTCACTGAGGAATAAGAATAAATAATGAAGTATTGATTTCATTAGTGAAATACTCCGCGAAGATTATGTAATCCTTAATGTTTTAGAGATTATTTATTCAATTCAAAAATCAAATGAGCTTAATATGATATTAACTCATCAAATCTGTATTACATCTGAAGAAGATATACATACATATATTTTCATAAAGACGGTAATAAAAAAAATTCTTTTGTACAAAGTATTAATTGTGAAATCTTTAACGGGTAGGTAATACTCGAGAAATATATAAGTTCACAATTAATATGTTATACTGTACATTCTTCAACTTTGATTCAAAAATTATTAACTATGCTCACAGCGATATACAATCGTTTCCATACAAATTCAATTACATATTCTGATTTTGAAAAATCAGAATCCAAGCCAAGATTTAACAGAAAACATCACTCTTAGATTCTTACATCTTTCAAATGCTATACTTTGACTTCAAAACTGTGCTAGAACATCACTTCTATTCATAAACCCAGAAAAAAAAATTTATATCGTTCAAAATTCTAGAACATCATATGTATCTTGACAATTACAATCTTCATGCAAACCCTTCAAACTTTTGAAAACACCTCGGATTGATAACCAACGATTCGGTTATGATAACTTTGAATGCTGATGAAGCAGCAAAAACTGTAAACGACCTTAACAGCCAAAAGTTTGATGATAAAGGATAGTGTGCTGGCAAAGCTCAGAAAAAGAGAAAGTTTGAAACTGAAAAACGGATTGAACAAAGTATGAAAGAGGCTGTGGATAAATCACAAGTACGAAACCTGACTTCAAAGAATCCAAATGATTCAATATCTGCTGAAGACATTAACGAATACCTTGCTTCCGAATCTAAACCCTTGCGGACAATATTCTTCATCATCCTCTGATATTAGGAATTTTAAGATATCATCGTATCTTTCATTATAAATATCCTCCATATTTATGGAGATAATTCCATAATCATTCTTATCGGAAATCAATTTTCTCCTTGCGATATCTGTGTAACATAAAAAAAAACTATTTTAGTTTCAAAATTCTGAAATCTTCGAGTTTAAAATATGAATATTTTTGAAGAGGTGTTGAGAACAGAAGCATGAATTAGTATAATATAATGACACTTGATCAACATGATTATATTACAGTAAGTCATGCTGAGTTTCTAATGGAACGTGATAAAGGTTCACAGATCATACCCTCATTATAAACCATGTTACATAACTCTTTCATTCTATTTAACCTCTAAACTATCAAGAAAATATTTTCTGTCTTTTTCGAGGTATTCTGATAATTTGACAAGTCAGATTGTGCTATTACCGTTTCTTTTTAGAACATTAATTATGTTCATTCTGAAATTCATACCTACGAATTATGGACCATTATTCGCTTGATTTAAAGTCGGAAAGATAGAACAAAAGCATAAAGCTTCAAAATATCAATGGGAGTATATATAAATCACAGTAAATTGGAGAGAGTATTAACTGTGGATGTCAATGATTATGGAAAGACAGAAGCAGAGACATCGAAATATAAGGGAAGATATAAAACCCAACAACCACCCAGAAATTACAAACCATGTATATCAATGCGTATAGCAATATAAAGACACGGGAGAATAAAAAACACTATAACCCCAAGGTAATGGTAGAAGAAAATAACTTCCTCCGGTGGTAGATGAAAAAGAAGAATGACAGATATGAAAGTTAGGAGTATATCAAGAATCAGAACTGGATGAAGCATTTTTCACAATCTTTTGAAAATAGGAAATGAGGAAGGAGATGTAAGAGTGATGAAAATAATGAAACGGAAGAGGTCAATTTATAGCGAAATATCAAACATAGCAATCGCGGCAAATTACGCATTTAATCAAAAGAAATCTTAATTTTCTTAAATTCCGAAGAATCAAATCTTATTTAGATTATGAAGATTTTCTATTCCTTAAATTACGAAAATCAATCATTAATATGTCAAGAGTTAAGACGAATCTCTATTCTTCATTTCACTCTTTTACGATAACTTCTCTCATACGCTTCGAATAATCGGATTGTTTTATCCATATTATTCAACGGTGATAAAACTCTATTTATCAACACATATACGTCATGAAAACATTTTTATTGTTAGTCATGACGACCTCACTCAAATTTCGGAACGAAATTTCTTTAACGGGTAGGTACTGTGATGACCCGGAAATTTCTGACCAAATTTAAACTTAATCTTTGTATGATTAATATTTCTGACACGATAAGCAAAGTCTGTAAAACTGAATCTCAAAATTTTTGAACTACTTTCATATATTCAAATACCTTTCGGTTGTTCTTGACGATTCGCGAACAATTATATGTATATAGATATATATATATATATATATATATATATATATATATATATATATATATATATATATATATATATATATATATATATATATATATATATATATATATATATATATATATATATATATATATATATATATATATATATATATATATATATACGATAACTTGAAAACGTAACAATGTATTAATTGTTTGATACCGTACATTAAACTTATTGGTTTAAATATTTATTTGAATATATATGAAAAGTTAGAATATTAATTGTATGAATAACTTGCGACGTATATTTAAAACGTGTTTATGAATGTTGAAAATATATATTAACTTGGTCATAAAACGATTTGTTATTATATATATATTAACAAATAGTGAGACAATAATTTATAGAAGTAAATGACCAAACGCCTCGAAAGTTTAAGATACACTTAGAATGATATAGTTTATTGATAATTTAAGACTATATTTTGACAAAGGTACGAGTCACAAAACGTAAATTGCGAGTTTTCTAAGCGTACAAAAATGCATTCGAGAAATCGGAACCGGGACATAAGTCGAGTGACAACGTACGAGTCATCGGAACAAAAATTACAAGTCAACTATGCACATGAATTTAATATAATATATAATTAATTATTTAAATTATATATATTATATATATTATATTTAATTATGTCGACAAACAAGAAAACAAAAAAATATGTGAGCTGGATCTGACGGCCATGCGATCGCATGAGAAATAGGCATAAAACCCATGCGATCGCATGGGCATCAGATTTCAAAAAGTTGCCTATAAAAGTCCAGTTTCTGCTCGAATTCTTTTACACCTATATTACTCTGTAAGTATTTAATTATAATAATTATAATAATAATAATAATAATAATAATAATAATAATAATAATAATAATAATAATAATAATAATAATAATAATAATAATTATTATTATTATTATTATTATTATTATTATTATTATTATTATTATTATTATTATTATTATTATTATTATTATTATTATTATTATATTAAGATTATTATTATTATTAATCTTAATATTTTTAGTAATATTATACATAAAATATTACGACGAGGTCATGAGCGTGTCACTTTCAAAACAAGCTTCAAACGGGATAGAACTAAGAAAATTATGGGTTATAGCTATGGAGGTTATGGGTAATGTTCATGGGTATTGTTCGCAAGTCAAACCTAGTATTTATCATCTCTGTTGCGTCTACGTACTTTCCTGCAATATTGAATCTCAATATTGATACGTGAGCATTCATATCTTATCTTTTATATATTAATAGTGTATACATGTCTAGTGCTCGAGTATATATTTATACATGCTTGTATGCTAAATTTCGTCGTTAAACAGTTTATAATGAATCACGAATTAAATACATATATTACTGGAAAAAGGTATATGATATACATGTTTTCGGAAAACTGGTGAAAAATCAATAACTTTTCATTTAGAAATCGCGTAATTTCGATGAACGAATCAAAAGATATGGTCAACTGAATTATAATTGACGTTAATTGGAATTGCTTTTAAATCTGCAATTAATATTTAAACAACCTGTTTATGAGATTGATAAAATACTACTAGCCAAGTAAATGAATCCTTATATAAGGCACGTCTCGTTTTGTTGAACAATTGTCAAAATTGACTTTTTGAAATGACTTTTGATAACTTTTGTATGTCGATCTCGAGCATTAGGATTGTGATACACTATAACCCAACCTAGTTTATTAGACATGTATTGACCAACATATGTTCTCTAGGTTGAGATCTACGGTTAATCTTGCATTTCGAGTTACGGTCACTTTTTGATGAATGACCTTATGTGCTGCTAAGGTGAGTTTCATTTGCTCTCTTTTTAATTGCTTTTGCAATCTATATTTTTGGGCTGAGAATACATGCACTTTATTTTAAACACAATGGATACAAGTACATACTAAATTCTACACTGAGTTTGAACCGAAAATCCCTTAGCTTTGGTAACTAGTAACTGCCGGTTATAAGAACTGGTGGGCGCGAGTAGTAGTATATGGATCCATAGGGCTTGATATCCCCGTCCGAGCTAGAGCGCTAGCCTTTTAACGGACGTTTGCTATTTGAGAAGCGTACACGTTGGTTTGCGTGTATTATTAAGATGATTATACAAAGGGTATAAAATATATATACGTTAAGTTTAGTTACCAGGGTGCTCAATTTCGTAGAATATTTTGATAAATGTTTCTGGATGAAACAACTGAAAACTTGTGATTCACCTTTATATACAGATTATGCGCAACATTAAAACTATGAACTCACCAACCTTTGTGTTGACACTTTTAAGCATGTTTATTCTCAGGTTTCTAGAAGTCTTCCGCTGTTTGCTTATATGTGATACAAGCTATGTGCATGGAGTCATACATGCTTTATTCAAGAAAACTTTGCATTCACAAAATCATCACCGTGTATCTTATTTTGACTTCATTGTCAACGGATGTATTATGGTAAACTATTATTTATGGTGATTGTCTATATGTAGAAATCATCAAACGTTGAAAACCTTAGAAATTGATATTCATTTATTATGTACCTTTTAAAAAGAATGCAATGTTTACAAAACGTATCATATAGAGGTCAAATACCTCGCAATGAAATCAATGAATGACGTGTTCGTCCATATGGATTTAGAGCGATCGTCACAGTTAGGTACTGTTTTCTTGTCATCCAAAGAATCTTCGAATGTCACTCACACAAAAGAGCACATATATCAGTATATTGAGAGTTGCATTGTACAAGTTGGTCCTGAAAATGTCGTTCAAGTTGTGACCGACAATGCCGCTAACAACATGGGAGCTGCGAAGTTGTTAAAGCTAAAAAGACCAACAATCTTTTGGACACCATGTGCTGCTCATACAATTAATCTTATGCTTGAAAGTAATAAGTTTAGTCTCACTTTCTGTTTCTTATTTATGCTTCCATATACAGTTTACAACTTGTTTTATATTTACATTTGTATATAAAATTTTTGAGCAGCTTACTTCATAAGTTCATAGAATTTATAACTTGTTTAATATTTCCTTTTGTGTAATTATTTTTTTTCTTGAAGCTATTGGTGCACCATCAGGTTATAAACGAACACTTGAAGTGGCAAAAAAAATAACGGTGTTTATTTATTTCCACCATAAATCATTGGCTCTAATGCGGCATTATACAAAGAAAAGAGATATTGTGAGATCGGGAGTTACAAGGTTTGCTTCCGCATTTCTCACTTTACAAAGTCTACTTGATAAAAAAGAGCAACTAAGACATATGTTTACAAGTGACAAATGGGACAAATGCCCGTTATCCAAGACGAAGAAAGGGAAAGATGTTTTTTACTTGGTGCTTGATAGTCAAACTTGGACCGGTGTGATAACATGCATAAAAGTCTTTTCACCTTTAGTCAAAGTTCTACGGATGGTAGATGCCGATTGGAAGCCTTCCATGGGTTTCATACACGCCGAGCTTAAAAAGGCGCAACAAGAAATCAAGGATGACTTGAACAACGATGAAACATCTTATGGTCCTATTATGGATATGATCTTTACTAAAATGAATGGTAGACTTGATACATGCCTACATTTGGCGGCCTATGTTTTGAACCCATTTTATTTTTATAACGATATAAATGTCCAAGATGATGTCATTGCCAACGATGCGGTTGTTGAAGTTGTTGAGACATTATTTCCCGATGATATTGAGATGCAAAAAAAATAGTGTTGGAGGAGTTTCCGATTTACAAGGGTAAACTAGGAAAGTTTGATAGGCCACCTGCAATCAAAGGATGTGAGGTGAACGATGATAAATATGATCCAGGTAATGCATTTAGTAATTCATATGTATGTATATTATTATATTATAGATGTATCAACTTAATTTTCATTTGCTTCTTTAATTGTAGCAAATTGGTGGACAAGTTTTGGTGTATCAACTCCCCATTTGAGAAAGATTGCTATAAGAATACTTTCTCTAACCACTAGCTCATCCGGATGTGAAAGAAATTGGAGCACTTTTGAAGCGGTTAGTAACTTTATGTATTAAGTAAAATCATTAAATTGTAAAGTTGTCTTTTTGCTTAAATTTTGTGTTGGTTACTCATAACATTGTAGATTCATACCAAAAAGAGAAATAGACTTGAGACAGAAAAGTTGAACAATCTTGTTTTTGTTCAATTTAATTCAAACTTGATTGATAAAAACAAGAAAAGAAAAGAGAGAGGCCATGAAGTACTTCTATCGAATGACGGTGCAAGTGAGGCCCAAGATTGGATTATTGATGAAGCATTATCACATGAAAGCACTAGAACGACGCGTGAACTATATGAGGAAGATTTCGAGTCCAAGGAAGAGGAATTAGATGAAGATGTTGAATATGAGTCGGATGGAGTTCAAATTATTGATCCGTATGGACAACATAATAACTTGGACGACTATAAAGAATGATCGAGTAACAATCTTTTATCTTTAATGTATTAGAACAGATATTTAAACAACTATGCTTTTGGTCTTTTGATTGTAAGCAATCATACTTTTTGTTGTAAACAATTATACTTTTGTTTATGTATAATATCTTTTGATTGTAAGCAATTATGCTTTTAGTTGTAAACAATTATGCTTTTGTTTATGTATAGTCTACTGTCCTTTTTCTACTACTATGTGTGTATATTTTGTACAGTTATATATAGACTCATAATATACTCCTTGTTGTACTCATATATTATAGTTATTACATAATAAATTATTCTTTTTGAAACATTTATATCTAATATAATTATAGTTATAATTTATTTTTATTATATTTATTTTTAAAAGTCAACATTGGTCAACACCCGATTAATCCCCGATTAATCTCCGAATTGCCGATTAATCCCCGAATAGCGTTTTTTACAACCTTGCCTATAACTCACCAACATTATTGTTGACGTTTTTAAGCATGTTTATTCTCAGGTAATTATTAAGAGCTTCCTATGTTGCATGCTAATTAAGGACAAGAATTAGAGTCAGCATGCTTGTAATATATTGTTTAAAAACTGCATTTGGGGATTTAAATCGATGTGTAATATTATTGTAAACCATTATGTAATGGTCGTGTGAAAAATATTATCTTTTAGATTATCATTACTGGATAATCTACGTTATGATTTTAAAACCTTTAACGATAAAATAAAGGTTATGGTTTGTTTTAAAAATGAATGCAGTCTTTGAAAAACGTCTCATATAGAGGTCAATACCTCGCAAGGAAATCAATTAATATGAAATGTTTATAATCGATATGAACGGGACACTTCAACACATACTGCTTTTGAACTTGAAAAAAAGCTGAAATAGGTGTCCTTTCTGATTCAGAACGTGAGAGTTGGATACAAGCTAGGGCCCTCCGGTTCAAAAGAAAACGAAAAAATGCTCATGCTTGTTTAAAAGGGGCCTCGAATGGGGACGAAAATTCACATTTCTTTCACTCTTCCATTCGGTGAAAAAAAAAACAATAAGTCCAACATTCGCGGGCTTTACATTAGAGGCACTTGGCAAGAAAACCAGACCATAATAAAAAACGAGATATTTAACTATTACAAGTCCCACTTCGAAAAAAAAACCAATCTTCTGATGTTTCAGTTGATGGCCTGCATAATTTGAATTTTTATTCCATTATTAGTACTGATGCAGAACTCCTCGAAGCTAAATTCAGCAAGAATGAAATATGGGGGGTGATAAAAGATTGCGGTGACTGAAAAGCCCCGGGTCCTGACGGGTTTAACATAAAAGTTTTCAAGTCGTTTTGGTGGTTAATTAAAGATGATCTCATTGGTGCATTAGATTGGTTTTGGTCAAAAAATTCTATCTCTAAAGGGTGAAACGCGTCATTCATCACCCTGGTATCCAAAAGAAAAGATCCGTCATTACTTGGTGATTACCGGCCAATAAGCCCAATAGGTAGTTACTATAAGATCTTGTCAAAAATTCTTGCTAACCGGATCCGGAAATTTATTGCTCGCATAACAGATCCCGAACAAAGTGCATTATCAAGGGTCGTCAAATCCTAGATGGGATTTAATAGCCTCCGAAACAATTGAAGAGCATAAACGTAAAAAAACAAAATATCCTTATTTTTAAAGTCGTTTTTTAAAAAGTCTTTTGATAGCCTAAATTGGGGGTTCCTGGATTCAGTCATGTGTTGTATGGGATTCGGGCCGAAGTGGCAAGCTTGGGTAAAAGAATGTCTAAAATATCCCTCAGTCTCTGTGTTAGTAAATGGGTCACCCACCTCTGAATGCGTGCCAGAAAAGGGGGTCCGTCAAGGCAACCCGCTTTCTCCCTATTTGTTTATTATAGCAACCGAGGGGCTTAACCGCCTTGCTCAAAAAGCTGCTGAACAGCGAACAATTAGGGGACTAGTGGTGGGACAAGATTATATTTTGGTCTCACATACGCAATATACCGATGCACCATCTTCTTTTCTGAATGGATAGACGAAATGCCCGTAATATTACGAAACTCTTACAATACTTAGAAGCAATCTCGGGACTAAAAGTAAATTTCACTAAAAGTTGTCTTCGCAGTATCGGTGTTACTTCTAATGCGGTTGAAGAAATGGCTACTGTCATGGGGTGTGGAGTCGGCTCTATTCCCTTTTAATATCATGGCCTCTCGATTGGTTGTAAAATGAATAAAGCTAAGGATTGGGACCCAATAGTCGATAAATTTAAACATAGATTATCGGATTGGCGAGCAAGGTCGATGTCGTATGGGGGTCGTATCACTCTTCTTAAGTCGGTTCTCACTATCCTACCGTTGTATGCTTTCTCCATATTCCGTGCTCCATCGAGTATCCTTAACTTGCTTGAAGGTTTGCGTCGTAATTTTTTTGGGGCAGGACGGGGGATAGTAATAAAATGTCTTGGGTCAAATGACAATACTTGGAAGTTATGAGTCAGGCGGGTTAAATATAGGGTCATTAAAAGCTAAGAATTTAGCTCTACTCGGAAAATGGTGGAGATTTTGTCTTGAAAACAATGCATTTTGGGTAAAAGTGGTGAAAAGTATCCATGGTCGGAACGGGGGTTTGAGTGTTTCGGGTTTAAACGGTTCGTATAATAAAGGGTCGGTGTGGACTAATATCCTAAACATTAGAAAAGATCTCCTGAAATTAGACATTAATTTTGCAAATTCCTTTGTTAAAGTGATTAGTAATGGAGTTGGTACATTATTTGGAAAGATTTGTGGAGTGGCAACCAACCCCTATGCGAGCGTTTTGACAGGATTTTCAGGCTTGAAGTAGAGGAAAACGTTTCGGTGGCGTCCAGGTTAATTAAACGTGATGAAGAATCGGATTTCTCTTGGGCCTGGTAACGTGAGCCCAGGGACGATCGAGGTCAGAATTACAGACCCTCAAATGCTTCCTTACAGGATTTAAGTTTGGGGATTCAAGTTCGGATATACATGGTCATGGACAATGCAAAGTAATGAGCTGTTTTCCTCAGCCTCAATGTCTAATGTAGTCAATGAATAGATTTTACACCACATTACTTTGGATGAGGAAACACTCCTTAACAAATTATTACCAAGAAAAATTTGGAATCTTGATTGGTGGGCACTAAAAAAATAGATTGCCGGTTCGAGTTGAATTAGATAGACCGAGGGATTGACCTCGACTCGGTTAGGTGTCTAGTATGTGATAATGGTATTGAATCTCTCGAGCACTCGCTTCATAGTTGTGATTTCGCAAAGTATGTGTAGGAAATATGTATACGAAACTGAAACAGTTATAACCGACCATTTACCTTGAACGAGCTATTAAAGGCCAATTTTCTTTCTCTCTGTCGGGTCAACCCCGTACTTACGACAAGCATGCTTATGAGTTAGTGTGTACATCATTTGGCGAAATCGAAATCAAAAACATTTCCGGCTCTCCTCCTCTGTCCCAATGGCCTTTGACGATATTCAAAGAAGAAGTTTCAAATGAGTTTCAAACCGGGTGAAACACCTCGAGTTAGATTGGTTACAATGGATTTCGAATCCTAAATATTTCAACGATAAAGGATAACCATAGCGTGTAGTTTCGGCCTCTGAGTTTTATTTGTTTTACTATTACTGTTTCGGTCATTTTTGTTAATATTTGCTCCTTAGTTATCTTCCATACTCATCTTAAGTATGGGCTAGTTGTATATCTCTCAAAATTTAATAAAATGCTTTGCCTTTCATAAAATAAAAATAAAAATAAAAATAAATTAATGCAGATTATCATCGATATTTACATCTACGTTATCTTTTTTTGTTTCTCATAGACGTTTCACTTAGCTCATTCATAGGTAATATACTTGGATAATAAAGAGGCGATATAATATATTTAGGCAGAAATATTATTTTTATCGCCTTTTTCAAATTTGTTTGAAAAAAGTCAACGAATTTTTAAGACAACTCAAATATTTATTCGTACAGGCGCTACAAGAAAACCTTTTAAGAATATTTCGTAAATCGGCAGCATGAACAAAACTATGGTTCCATCGAAAGACAATATTAATCTGAATATAATAAAATACTGATTTCGGTCCTATATATATATATTTCATAGCCCCAAAACATTAAACGCAAAAAAATATATCATCATCATGAACAAAATAGAAGGAAAGGTAGTCGTAATCACGGGTGGAGCAAGCGGTATAGGTGAAGCCACTGCTTGTTTATTCGCCAAACACGGTGCACGAGCAGTGGTGATCGCCGACATTCAGGACGAATTAGGAAAAAGCGTGGCTATATCCATCGGGTCTCACATTTGTGCTTACATTCATTGTGATGTCACTAATGAAGCCCAAGTGAAGTCATTAGTCGAGTCAACTGTAAATACATACGATCAACTCGATATCATGTTTAGCAACGCTGGAATCGTTAGTAAATCCGTACAAACAGTTGTTGACTTTGACATTGATCAGCTAGATTATCTTTTAGCTGTCAATGTCCGTGGTATGGCATTGTGCGTGAAATATGCTTCACGCACAATGATTGAAAAGAAAGTAAAAGGAAGTATCATTTGTACAAGTAGTGTGTTTGGGACAAAAGGTGTGAGAGAAAGGACGGATTATTGTATGTCAAAACACGCGGTTATAGGGTTGATGAAGAGTGCAAGTAAGCAAGTTGGGAAGTACGGGATTCGAGTTAATTGTGTGTCGCCTTATATGGTTGCGACACCGTTGATGTGTAATATGCTTGGGAAGGAAGTTATGGAAGTTGAGAAAGTGCATGATAATATGACAAGTTTGAAAGATTTGGTTTTGAAAGTTGAGGATGTTGCTGAGGCTGTATTGTTTCTTGCTTGTAGTGAATCTGGTTTTATAACTGGTCATGATTTGGTTGTTGATGGTGGTTTCACTAAACTTTGATATGATTTTTTGACTCGCAATCAATAAACGGGTCCGAGCACCAATCTTCTTAGGAAGAAAATTTGTAAACCATAAAGAACAAAATAGTTTCATAATACTTTTAAATCCTTAAAAAAAATTAATCAAATTCGTACTTTTGAGTTTTGAGGTTGTGAATCAAAAGACTATAATGGTGACGTGCGTCGTGTTAATGGGTAGGAGTGAGGTGCTTGACGAGCATGATGGTAAACTTGTAAATAATAGGTGATGTGCTGAGTGACGTGTTAATAGGTAGAGGTTGGTATTTTTATTTTTTTCATTTTTCTTATTATATAAATGATTTTGGTTTTTATTTTGTTTAATTAATTATATAATTATTTTATAATTATAAAAACAAATTATATTAATAAAATACACTCAACATTAAGCAAACGATTACAATAATTTAAAAACCTAAAAACATTATTAAAGTCCTACTAAAATTATTAAGAGTCCTAAAACGGAAAGTAACAATTATTAAAAGTCTCATTCCATCGACGCTCCTGATTCGAAACTACTTTCAGAATCGGAAGGGACTAGATTAGCTTTCCACGTGCTTAAATCCATAACACATAACTGAATTCGATTACCATTTTCACTGGCTCGTTTTTTAAGCTTCTTCCATACGTCATTACACATGAACACAACTTATGTCTTCTCTTAGTCTAAATAACAAATACTCGAAGATGAGACCGATAATTCTTTTTTGAGTAACTTCTCCAACTCTGAAAAATCAAAGTCATTAATGTAGAAGTCGCTAAATTCCATTTTCGTTCTGCTAACGTATGACTTCCAGTCGCTCATTGTATTACCTCCAAAATGAACGTCGAACGAAGCCCTCATCGGTGCCATTGATGAAGTTGTGTTTATATGTATGTTGCAGAATGAATGTATATGTATGTGTATATATAAGATGATAAGAGAATATATATATATATATATATATATATATATATATATATATATATATATATATATATATATATATATATATATATATATATATATATAATTCGAACGTTTATGAATTATATACGTTGAAAATTAGCCAACAACAAACAGCCACGTCGACATTTGAATCCAAACACGCCTTCATCTTCTCCGTTCCAGATTCCAGCACGCCGCGTTAGCAACGTGCTTCCGGCGTATTGGCTGCACTTTGGGTGTATATAGAGCGCGTTAAAGATGGTCTAAGTGGAATACAAACTGGACTTTAAGAACCCTAAAAACTTTAATCACAACAGCATAATCCAACTTCAACTACTCTTGAAATAGTTGTGTTGAATAAAATCTTAACTTGGAATGGTTATGTGTACAGAACTCATGTTGTGAATTTTTTTCCCCCGGGTCTGAATGGAAGTTATGGGACTTGTGTGCCAGCTGGCGTTCTTGGAACTCCATGGACTAAATTGAAAATAGTTTATTTTTGGTTAAATGTATAAATGGTTTTTTTGTCTTGTTTTGAAAGATCGAAAAATCGTTAACCACATGAAAACTATCAAAAGATTAGGTGAAATTGTGAAATTCTACAATAAAAAACAACAACAATACTCAATCTCGCGATTGTGAGGTATGAAGGGGATGAGATGTAGACAATCTTTCATCTACTCTTGAATATGAGAGAAGTCGTTTGTCTACCCACGTATGGAGAAAGGTTCTCTTACCCCCGGACAGAGAAAGTCATCCCCCTCTCTACTCGAGGGCAGAGAGATTGCTTCCGTAACGACCTCCGGCAAAAAAAAATCTGAGAGTGATACACGGAGCTCAAGAAATGTTACACTAAAGAAGCGAAGAAACATATAAAATTAGTTTTAACTGTTGACTTCGCTTAAGACGTCATAGCCTTACTCAGAATATCTATCTTTTGTATTTTAACTGGATACCTATCGTATTTTGTTAACAAGGTTAAAATATATGCGATGTTTCAAATATCACTAAAAACGGGTGAAAATAAGCTAATGCTACTATTATTAAGGAAGTAGTAGTAGGAGGAGGAGGAGCAGCAACAATAGCAGAAGTAGTAGCAGTAGCATCAATAGTAGTAGCAGTAGCAATAACGACGGTAGTAGTAGTAGTAGAAAAAAATGTCACATCTTTATGGACATTTAAAACTTTTGTGTTGATTTGTAAATGTTGAATACTTTATGTGTTGATTTGTAAGTGTTGAAAACTATAAACTTTAAGGATGTTTAAAACTTATGTGTTGATTTATAAACGTTGAAACCTTGTTGTTGATATTGTTGATTTTGTTGATTTGTAAATGTTAAAAACTTTACTATTCATCAATTTTGAGTTTAATATTAATAAGTATTCGGGTCGGCCCGCTTCGCTGGGCTCAAATTCGGTAGCCTGAAAAAAATAAAAAAAAAAAAAAAAAAAAAACCGCAACTCCAAGGTTTGAACCTGCGCCCCTTTAGATTTCAACAAACCTCCTTAACAACAGATCTACGAATTCACTTTGATAAATTTATAGTTTGTTTAATATACATCTTATAAATTAGAGGGTTGGTGAAAGTAAAAAAGTTAGTCAAAAGGGGGTGAAATTTAACATAAGGTAAAAGGGGGGGGGAGGTAATGGTGACAAAATTGCAAAAAAGTTTCAAATAAATAGTTCGTTTTTTTTGTCTTTTTGTGATTTCCAATTGAATATACGTTTAATGTGACAGATTATTGTAAGCGGCGTAAAAAGAAGCTATGACATTGAAGATTGATTAATAAGTTTTTTGGCATGGTGAACTGGAAGTTCTTTGACTTGCTTATCACTGGGATTCAGTGACATATGGAGGCCGTGGATTTGTATCTGCATGTATTATTCCCGTACTTTGATGATCCTCTAAACCTTTTCCCCTTTATTATTGTTATGGAAGGACTTCATATTCTGTTTAGGTCACTCTCTATCGTGACTAACACTATTCATCCTCTTAGCTGCCACATCAGCACCACATCAACACTCACATCCTATAACTAACCCATAAATCATATAACTAAACACCACTATCATAAGTAACAATTTACAAAAAATATAGCACAAAGTATAAATAATTTAAAGCATTGAGGGTCCCACATGCATGTATAACTCTCACCAAATCCATGGTGAACGCGGGTAACAGGACCGGTCAAAGTTTTTGCATGATCCGGGCGAAATGATTATAAAATGTCTCCAACAGTTACGCAAACATATTGTTGGAGTATGATACCAAAATAATAGTGAGCAGAAGCATTTAAAATTTTACAAAATCATACTCTCCCAAGGACCCATGTACAAAACTTTTAGCAAATAAAATATAAATCGAACAAGAGAAAGTTAAGATTACAACCTTTGTAGCCTTTGTTAAAAAAATCCTAGCTTGGAGAGAACCCAAATGAGAGCTCCTCTAAACGATTGACACCCAAAGTTCCAACCTTGTTTTGATATACACCTTCTAATTCACCAAAACTTTTCTTTCTTTTGTCTCGTGAAATCACCAAAAAAAAGGACTGACAAGTGCAAGTAGTTTTTGTGCTATTTTGGTCAAGATGATTAAAAGAAAAATTAGGTGGGTTTTTTCCTTTTAATATGCCAAGTCTGTACCAAAAAAATAAAAGGTGGTTTTTAAGAGTAATTCTTGGTCAACAAAAAACAAGAAAGAAAATGGAGAGTGGGACTACTTTTGAGATGAAGTGTCGGGTTTACAAACAAAAGGAACAAGCATGCATTTTGCCATGCCATGCCATGTCTTGACACATATTTTATTAAAACAAATAAATTAATAAATCTCAAAATATATTTATTTATTAAACCAATAACAATTGATTAATAAATTAATTTCCGATTAGAAGGTATATCAAACAATTTACGATTGGCCTTTGTGTGTGACCGAATAGGATAAATGGACTTTATATTATTTAATGTCATGGGCATACCTTCGGAATATATGTACCAAGGTCAAATCACGGTTGAACCGTAACCAACCCGAGAACATATTCCCAACAGACTCCCACTTGCACTGGCATTAATAATATTGGTTAGTCTTAAAAGACACACCATGTGTAACAACTAGTCAGTTAAGTTACACTCCTATGTTTTGATTGCTATCAATTATCCTTTTGTTCTAGACATCTATATGAACGTGTGACATGGTTAAGTGTCAATCATCATCGTTCAATATTATGTTTCCCGATTGAGATTTGTGGCGATCAAATAAACTGTTATTCCATTAATTCAGTCGTAGCATGGCCATGCATTTAATTCAGCACAAATCAACGAAGGGCCCAGAGATATCACTTCAACTTGCTAAGAGAAGAAGGAACAAATTGCTTCAACTGTATAGACATCCACCACATCCCATATTATACCTGATCTGCACCCTTATGACTGGCATTTACGCACAGCGTTAAATACAGGTCAAAGTAGAATATAGTTTGTGTCAGGATTCCTCATACATATCCACTCTAGGATAAATGATGTTGCCATCTTAGAGCTTACTTGTGACTTAAAACCATGAAGTAGCGTCTAAGTGTGGTCATTCCAGAACCTTGAATCAACTATCAAGTTCCTCATGAATGTAGTTTCATATAAGCCTATATTACTACACTTCATAGCAGCCTTAATTCAATTCTCTCTTCCTTAGAGAATGACCGACTGTGAAAGTTTATGAAATAATATTCATTGGAAGTCAAAACATGCAAAATGAATCATGGCAATATACAATGAAATGATCGCATCGTGCGTATAATATAATCTCAATATATTAATCATCAGATCAATTGCAACATATATTATTACTCAATGTTTAAAGTTTCAAACTTAACATAATAAATACAACCAAACTTTATCATCAATGACACGAATGCCAATAGACATGTTATGAGCATCATGCTTAGTCTGTGGCAAAGGCTTGGTGAAAGGATCAGCCAAGTTCTTAGTCGTGTCTACTCTACTTAATAATATGTCATTATCTGCTACATGTTGACGGATGTAATGGTACTTTCTGAGTATGTGCCGTGTGCGCTTTTGTGATCTCGGTTCTTGAGCCAAGACAACCGCACTCACATTGTCACAGAAAATCTCAACAGGATCATGGATTGTAGGAACCACACCTAGATCCCCGATGAATTTCTTTATCCACATGGCCTCTTTAGCAGCTTCATTTACCGCTATATACTCAGCCTCTGTCGTAGAATCAGCAATAGTACTTTGCTTGGAGCTTCTTCAAGTGACGGCTCCACCGTTCAACATAAATACAAATCCTGATTGTGAAGAGCAATCATCTCTATCTGATTGGAAACTAGCGTCAGAGTATCCTTTGACGCTCAGCTCGTCATTCCCACCATAGACCAAGAACATCTCTTTAGTTCTCCTAAGATACTTTAGAATGTTCTTGACTGCTATCCAATGAGCTTCACCAGGGTTGGCCTGATAACGACTAGTCATGCTTAATGCATACGATACGTCAGGCCTAGTGCATATCATGGCATACATGATCGACCCTATAGCTGAAGCATATGGAGTCCGACTCATGGCAGCTGATTCCAAGTCAGAATTAGGACATTGAGACTTGCTCAATATCATTCCAGGGTTCATAGGAACACACCCTTTCTTGGAGTTGTGCATACTGAATTTCTTCAGTATCTTATCTACATATGCACTTTGGCTTAGCCCAATCAATCTCCTTGGTCTATCTCGATAGATTTTAATTCCCAAAATATATGATGCATCTTCCAAATCTTTCATGGAGAAACATTTCCCTAGCCAAGCTTTGACATCTTTCAATGTCGGGATATCATTTCCCATGAGTAATATGTCATCGACATATAGTACAAGGAATACTACAACACTCCCACTAGACCTAACATAGACACATGGTTCATCTTCGCTTCTGATAAAACCAAATTCTTTGATTTTCTCATTAAAGCAAAGATTCCAGCTACGAGAAGCTTGTTTAAGTCCATAAATGGACTTTTGAAGCTTGCACACACTTTTAGCATACTTAGGATGTACAAAACCCTCAGGCTGTGTCATAAACACATCCTCTGTTAGCTTACCATGAAGGAAAGCTATTTTCACATCCATTTGCCATATTTCGTAGTCATAAAATGCAGCTATGGCAAGAAGTATTCTAATGGATTTCAACATAGCCACTGGTGAAAAAGTTTCATCGTAGTCTACACCATGTTGTTGTGTGTAACCCTTAGCCACCAGTCTGGCTTTGAATGTGTGTACATTTCCATCCATGTCAGTCTTCTTCTTGAAGACCCACTTACACCCAATGGTTTTAATTCCTGATGTATGATCAACCAAGGTCCAGACTTGATTATCATGCATGGATTGAATCTCGTTGTCCATAGCCTCCTTCCATTTGGCAGACTCGGGGCCTGTCATCGCTTCCTGATAGGTAATAGGTTCATCAGAATCTATATTTTCGTCATCACCCTCAAATATGTGTAAACTATATTTCTTTGGTGTTTGACGCACTCTATCAGATCTATGTATGGGTGGTGGCTGTAGGTTAGTTTCTCTCTCAACAGCAGGCTCGTTGACCTCTTGAGGAGAATTGGTTCCAATATCGGTTTCCATGTCGGTTGATTCTTGAATTTCTTCAAGGTCAATTTTGCTCCCACTGGTTCCTTTTGATATGAGATCCTTTTCAAGGAAGACTCCCCTTCGAGACACAAAGACTTTGTTCTCAGTAGGGTTGTAAAATAAATATCCAAAAGAATCAGTCGGGTATCCAACAAATAAACACTTTTCAGATCTGGGTTCAAGTTTATCTTGAGCTTCACGACGAACGTAAGCCTCACATCCCCAGATTCTAAGATACGAGAGAGACACGGTTTTGCTATGCCATATCTCATAAGGTGTTTTGGAAACTTTCTTGGTTGGGATGAGGTTAAGGATCCTTGCGGCAGTTTGTAGGGCGTAACCCCAAAAACTGATTGGAAGCATTGTGCGACTCATCATGGATCGAACCATATCAAGTAATGTTCGATTCCTACTTTCAGCCACACCATTATGTTGTGGTGTTCTAGGAGGAGCTAATTGTGAGATTATCCCACAACCCCGTAGATGATCACGAAATTCATCATTAAGATATTCACCACCTCTATCAGATCGGAGAATCTTAATTCTTTTGTTCAGTTGATTTTCTACTTCGTTTTGGTATGCCTTGAACATTCCCAAAGTTTCAGACTTTTGTTTAATTAAATAAACATAACCATATCTACTGAAGTCATCAGTAAATGTAACGAAGTATCGTTCCTGGTGTCTAGTAGGTGATCTGAACGGACCGCACACATCAGTGTGTACCAACTCCAACAGATCCTTACCCCTTTCACAGTTTCCTGTGAAAGGTGCTTTTGTCATTTTTTCTAACAAGCAAGATTCACATTCGTCATATGATGTAACATCAAATGATTCTAAAATTCCATCTGACTGGAGTTTTGCTATGCGTTTCTTGTTTATATGGCCTAAACGACAATGCCATAGATACGTTTTATCCAAAACATCTTTAGATGAATCAACATTGTAGATTGAACTATCATTTAGCTTTGCCGTGGTTTCTAAGATGCCTTTACAAGGACTAGCCTTGAAATAAAACATCCCATTTTTGTGAACAAGTATTGATCCATTATCAAAACTAAAATTAAAACCATCATTAAATAAAGCATCAAAAGATATAATGTTTCTTGCCATTTCGGCACTGTAGCAAACATTAGATAAAACAATACATAGACCAGAATCAAAAGTAAGCTTATATTCTCCAATCATATCAACAGAGGCAACGTTCTTGTTTCCCATGATTAGATTAAGCTCTCCGGTCTTCAGCTTCCTACTTCTTGTGAGTCCCTGCACATTAGTACAAATGTGAGTACCACATCCTGTGTCCAATACCCAGGAATTAGAAATAGTAGTATTGTTTAGTTCAATCATGAACAAACCTGAAGGTAGGGTGATTCCCTTAGCCCGTAGTTCATTAAGTTCCTTCAAGTACTTAGTACAATTGCACCTCCAATGTCCTTTATCCCCACAATGAAAGCATATTGCGTCTTCAGGAGACTTGGTTTGTGGGATCTTTGAAGTAGAAGAGTTAGCAATGCCCTTAGGTTTAGGTTTGAAGTTGGACGTGCCAACCTTACCCTTGCCCTTGTTCTTGCCCTTTGTTTTGTTTTTCTTCTTCTTAATCCCACCTTCACGAATGGCTAGAACGGTAGTTGCGGGTTTAGCTTTGGCCATGTTAGCTTCAGCGGTTTTCAACATGCCATGGAGCTCCATGATTGTTTTCTCCATATTGTTCATATTATATTTCATAATGAATCCTTCATATGCACTAGTCAGCGAGTTCAGGATAAAATCCGTTGCAAGCTCCTGACTTATGGAAAAACCAAGGCGCTCCAGCCGATCTATGTACCCTTTCATTTGTAGTACATGGACACTAACGCTACTTCCCGTTGCCATTTTGCAAGATACGAGAGCTTTCACGGTGTCAAACCTTTCTTGCTTTGCTTGTTGTTGGAACATGTCCTTGAGTTGGTTAAGCATGTCATACGACCCTAAGCTCTCCATGCCCTTTTGGAGCTCTGGAGACATGGTCGCCAACATCAAGCATGCTACCTCATTAGACTCGGAATGATGTTTTTCAAACTCGTCCCTAGCCGCTTGAGTAGCTCTCGATCCGGGTTCTGCCGGTCAGGGTTCCTCAATTGCCCTGATCTTTCCTTCCATCCTAAGAGCAATTCTTAGGTTGCGAAGCCAGTCCATGTAGTTCAAGCCCGTAAGCTTGTCCTTTTCGAGGAGCTCTTTAAGGCAGAAATTAGTGATTGATGACGGAGTAGGATTTGTGTTAGTTGCAGACATCTGTCATATTTTTAAAGTAAGTTGTATTAGTTAGTTTGATATGTTTAATCCTTGTTAAAATAATTACCCAAGTGTGTTCAATATTCAAACAATTATAATTAACAAGGCTAAGATCCATATTTCACTTATGGTAACGACGGGTTTGCCGCGGATCGCTAATCATAAGCTATTTAGGTAGGTAACTATATTACCAATTTCATCCATTATGAAATTCTTAGGTTCTGCGGGATTTAGTGATAATCAATTATTTCACTTGGCATGTTTAATCCCTTCTACACTAATCCTTCCTAGTGGCGGGTTTGCCGCGAACCACAATTTCAGATTGTAGACTTTCCATGATAGATACACGTGAAATCCGGCCCAAGACTCTCGGGTATCACGAAATTCACCTCACCCTTCCCAACACCCAATTAAAGTCCGGTCCAAGACTCTCGGGTATCGCGAACTCTAACAGGTAGAAGGTTCAGATGTGTGTACTACTCATGGATAGCGTAAAGTTTACATTTAAAACGGGTTTTTGTTTTCTTTTAGCAAAAGTAGTTTACACCATTTTAAAACATTTGCTAATTATGTATTGCGTGTTGCGTTTGTTAAACTAATTTTAACCAAACCATTTTAAGTGATTATTGTCTTTTGTTTCTATACTAATTTTCTAGCTAGCATGGCATAGACAAATAAGAACACAATAATAATCATGACACGCAATTATCGGTAGTATGCCTCAAATCCTATGCGTTTTTCCGGTGAGCCAACACACGGAAAAACATGGTCAACTAGGGTCATAACCTTGTTTGAGAATTGGCTCCCACTAAAACCGCCATCTCCATTATATGCTCGAATGGGCCGCCTTGTGAACATCGTCTTCTTGATTCCATTCTTGGTTGCATTATTTTAAAAAAACTATTCTATTTCCTATACTATTACAAATACAATATAAATAGAAAGACGACATGCAAGTCGTTTAATAAATTATTACATTCATCCCGAATAAATAATAAACACGACATGCAAGTCGTTTAATAAATTATTACATTCATCCCGAATAAATAATAAATTAAATCATACAACCAAACATCCACATAAGGGTCTTATTGAGGCAAATACTACCGATTTCATTCAACAATCACATACATAACAAATGGAGTGCCAATCGTCCATTTTCATATTACATGTTTCGATAAGGATTGATTGAAACAACACTTAATGGCACTTATAATATTCAATCCTTGTTTACATAACATATGTATGTAAACCCACTTTATATTTTGTAAATATGGTTTTCATGCCAAAACCATCCAAACAAACATATTAAGTGAGTCAAAACATGTTGGAGATATATACGTTACCAAGGCATAAAGTCTAAAATTAATAATTTTAATTTCTCATTTCATGGGAAACATGAAATGAATTCATGTACTTTATTTTCCTAAACATTGAATTTTTAATAGTCAACATGCAAGTTACAATTTTTAATTTTCGAAATTATTTTTGGCAGATTCATACATCAACTTTAAATGGTCATATCTTACTCATTTCTAATCCGTTTTCGATGAATTTTTTTTTCAAATTTAAGTTCTTTCAGTTAGCTTTCAAATGCAATTAGCCTCAAACGAAAATATGGAGTTTAAAGCCTCGAAACAGTCCATGGAAGACAGACTGTTCAAGCTGAAAAAAACTTAAAAAAAAGATTAACCATTTAACATTTTACCAAAATCAAAGATTCAAATGTTATTTAGGAAACATAAAAACACAAATCATGATAATAGTTTTGTATGTTTGTTATGCATAATCATCTCCAAGTATCATGCATACACATTCATCAAAACGATTATCATAAGAAAAGTTTGCTAAAACTTGTACAAGATGGCTCGGATACCACTTGTTGGAGTATGATACCAAAATAATAGTGAGCAGAAGCATTTAAAATTTTACAAAATCATACTCTCCCAAGGACCCATGTACAAAACTTTTAGCAAATAAAATATAAATCGAACAAGAGAAAGTTAAGATTACAACCTTTGTAGCCTTTGTTAAAAAAATCCTAGCTTGGAGAGAACCCAAATGAGAGCTCCTCTAAACGATTGACACCCAAAGTTCCAACCTTGTTTTGATATACACCTTCTAATTCACCAAAACTTTTCTTTCTTTTATCTCGTGAAATCACCAAAAAAAAGGACTGACAAGTGTAAGTAGTTTTTGAGCTATTTTGGTCAAGATGATTAAAAGAAAAATTAGGTGCGTTTTTTCCTTTTAATATGCCAAGTCTGTACCAGGAGAATAAAAGGTGGTTTTTAAGAGTGATTCTTGGTCAACAAAAAACAAGAAAGAAAATGGAGAGTGGGACTACTTTTGAGATGAAGTGTCGGGTTTACAAACAAAAGGAACAAGCATGCATTTTGCCATGTCATGCCATGTCTTTAAGTCTTTTGTCATGACACATATTTTATTAAAACAAATAAATTAATAAATCTCAAAATATATTTATTTATTAAACCAATAACAATTGATTAATAAATTAATTCCCGATTAGAAGGTATATCAAACAATTTACGATTGGCCTTTGTGTGTGACCGAATAGGATAAATGGACTTTATATTATTTAATGTCATGGGCATACCTTCGGAATATATGTACCACGGTCAAATCACGGTTGAACCGTAACCAACCCGAGAACATATTCCCAACACATATATCTTTATGAGGTTTAAACTATAGGTATTAATAATTTTTTTTGAAATGATGCCCCTAACCGCGTGATGCCCCAGGCCGTCGCCCGCTTCGTCCATAGCCTTAACCGGCCCTGACGGGTAACTAGCTCGTGCCTATGGTTAGTTACGGGTAACTAGAATTAACTGGTGGTAACTAACCGTAGGGAGTGGTCTTAAAGACAAAGTTGATTCAGGTAATATTTGGTGTGCAACTGTTGGTTCTCTGTGACAGAATTAATAAATCGTATAGTTTAACAACATGCACAACATATAAGTCTAAGAGATCATCCTTTTCTAAAATCAATTGGTGATAGAGGGACTTTCTCTTAGACTTATATACATACATTTGTTTTGTCTCATGGCATATGTGGGATAACTTCCTAACACGCCCCCTCACATCGAGGCGTGGAATGGTTGTAGTGATGGCGGCGCGATAAGGGCCTGACTCGATCTCTTTGTAGCGACGGCGTCACACACATGGGGGCCTGACACGGTCTCGCTTTGTAAAACCGCTTACCTAAGCTCTGATACCATGACAGAATTGATAAATCGTATAGTCTAACAACATACACAACACATAAGTCCAAGAGTCCATCCTTTTCTAAAACCAATTAGTGATAGAGGGACTCCCCCTTAGTCTTATATGCATACATTTGTTTTTGTCCATGATCGATGTGGGATAACTTCCCAACACACCCCCTCACATCGAGGCGTGGAACGGTTGTAGAGATCAGTGGCGGAGCCACATGTAACTTAGGGTGGTCAAATGACACCATCGAAAAGAATTTGATATGTAGTAGTTTACAACTTAAGTCGGTAGAAGTTTATGGATTCTCAAAAATTGACCCCATCTTTCATCCCACTTTAATAAGACACAACACTCAAGAGAAGTTAATATATTTAATAGTACGATATAGTATTGCATTTGGTTATGGGATTGGAAACCCGAAGCACAATTGTTTATTACTATGCACAATCCAATTACTCCCTATTACTTTAATACGGAGACACGGAGTAATACAAATACAAATTTTTGTTGTTCGTGTGTTACAAACTTGGAGTTTATTTATATTCATACAAATAATACGAAGTATTATACTTTGCCGAAGTTGATTCGTTAATCTTCATCTATTAGCGAACCAGGGCCGCATAGAATCGTAAATCCCCATTAAAATTTTATAGGGTTATTAATTTTAAGTTTTATGTTTAATTGTGCAGTTTGATAAATCTAATTTACTTGATATTATCATGATACTTTTCCGGCAAGAAAAGTAGGGCCTACGAATAGTCATTTTGTACTTAATCATAGTTTTTAAGCGAGAAAACCACCTATGAACGAGTACATTGCCTCCCCATAGAGGGTAAACATCGGGTAATCGAGCCCCCCGAGCGTTTTACGACAATACATTTCGATGTTATTTTGTGACACCAACCAGTTGTAATCCTGGCTCCGCCACTGGTAGAGATGGCGGCAAGAGAAGAAGAAGAAAGCCTGACTCAATCTCTTTGTAGAGACGGCGGCACACACATGGGGGCCTGACTCGGACTCGCTGTAGAACAAACCGTTCACCTTAGTTCTGATACTATGACAGAATTAATAAATCGTAAAGTTAAACAACATGCACAACATATAAGTCTAAGAGATCATCATTTTCTAAAACCAATTGGTGATAGAGGGACTTTCTCTTAGACTTATATACATACATTTGTTTTGTCTCATGGCATATGTGGGATAACTTCCCAACACGCCCCCTCACATCGAGGCGTGGAATGGTTGTAGAGATGGCGGCGCGATAAGGGCCTGACTCGATCTCTTTTTATGAAGCAAGAGTCGTCTTCTTTTTATGTTTTCTTCTTATCAATACGTGAATAGCTCCCACTATCTGCCGCAATATCTATTTATCCGTCACATACGTGTACACTCCTAGTAAAATCAAACATGCCATCAAGCTTTTGTGTTTGGCAAATTATTTTTTTCTTACGCTTTGAGAAAAAAAAAATTCACCTTTATGTATTTGACTTTTTCACCGAACTGCACAGTTTAGATTTGGTGTAGTTTGTTATCTTTTCTACTTGGTATATTTTTTCGCTTCTATTATTCTTAAGTTTAACTAATAATAATCGTCGTGGAGATGAGCCGCCTAGCCTGACTATATTACAAACTCCGAAAAAAAAGAGGAATAGAAAAAAAAATATCTTGTTTTGCAGCGTTGAAGAAGATTATATCGGTGATAAAAGTTCTAAGCCCAAGTTCTGCTCAATCCTTAGGCTAAGCAAAGCAAGCCACGGCGTAACATAAAAAAAACGCTACGGAAAAGAAAACGCAGTCAAACAATGCAACCAAATCAGCGAATATCATTTCATTCAGTGCAACTAATGGTGTATCCTATCGTATACACGCATAAAAGGCATGGTTGCATAAAAGAAGCATCAGGAAGACCGGAAACAACAATTTTGTGGAATTATCCGTCCAGCGTTCTCCGCTGTACAGGCTGCTCCGTCATGCGTAAGTCCTGAAGGCCGCCTAGCGCGTAGGCCCTGGCCGGAGAACGCCACATTCAGCGTAAATTTCAGATCACAAGTAATAGAATGTATCATCATCTGACACGTGTCCTCGAGCAATCTGGTGGATCTGATACTATAAATAGACCCCTTGGGTTATCATTTTACACAGTTCAGATATTCTGACAACTTTGAGAGCTGAGACTTCACTTCTCTCTCTCTCTCTACTTTCTCTCACTAGAAGTCATCCGGCTCGCACCTTTACGCTCTACGTGTAAGACCCTATTATTTCATCGTACATATGTGTAAATACGGTATGGGTTGAGTGGGTGTTCGTTTCATATTTTAAATAAAAGGCAGAATCTGGACTGGGCGACTGGCGCGCCGCGCAGCCATTTGGCGCGCCGCGCCGATATGCTGTGACAGCTCACTTCCTTTTAAAATTAGATATTTTGGGGGTAAATTGGTAAAATCACATGGGGTCCGACTTTAAGTCCCTAAACCAGTTGTTGGGGCCTCATTAACTCCATTTCCACCTACATCAACCTCATCCATTCAATTTTAGAGAGAGAAGGTTTTTCTAGAGTGAGAGAGCTCAAAATAAGGAAGAAGAAGGTTGAATCGGGTCTAAGTGCAAGCTTTAAAATTGTTCATCTATTCTCTAGCTTCGTTTTGGTAGTAGTGGTATGCTCTAATCTTAACTTCCTTGTTTAATTGTATTAAGGGTTAGGGTTTGGGTAGTGTTGCACATAAAACCCATTTGTTAGTGAATTAGGGGTTTTTGGGTGGAATTGGGTCATGTAGACCCAAAGATGACTAACTAGGGTTTTCAAAGTGTTAAATTGATGTTTATGAACTTAATTAATTAGTAAATTGTTAGCACACCAATATGTATGTAAATGGGTGTTGTGTGGGTTATTGAATGACCCAAAATGGGTGTGTTGACTTTAAATTGGTCAAATGGGTCAAAATGGACCTAAGTTAGTTAATGTCTGTGATTAATGCATAAATCTTGTGTTGAAATGTGTTTTAAACCTATCTTGACTAATATTAGGGTTTTGGTGTGAGTTGACCCAATTTTAGGGTTAAGTGTCCAAATGGGTCAAAATGACCTAGTAATGGTGAGTGTGTGAGTTTGACCAACTTGAATGAATGAATGATTATATGTACTTTGTAATAGGTGCGTTACCTTGAAGTTTCAAGCTTGGTTATCGATTCACCGAAGGCGTAAGGTGAGTGGAATAATTATATGTGTAGGTATATAATGTATCTATTTGTTGTAGCGTGAAATGTGTAGTGTCGAGGTGCTAAGACACCACATTGCACGTGATGAGTGAAGCATCGAGGTGTTAAGATGCCACTCGGGGTGAAGCATCGAGGTGTTAAGATGCCACCTAGGGGTGTAGTGTCGAGGTGTTAAGACACCACTCCGTAAAATAATAAAGGGTGAAGTGCTGAGGTGTTAAGACGCCACCCGAGGGTGAAGTATCGAGGTGTTAAGATGCCACCCGGGGGTTAGTGATACGAGGTGCTAAGTACAGTAATGGATGTTGTGAACTCCGATGGCCTTTCGCGGGCGCCATTCCCTTGTACGATTGGTTAACCATGGTTATTGTGTTGTAAGTGTAAGCATATTATATTATTCGAGTTATATTTATATGCGTTGCTATGCTAGCTTGTGGTATTGGAGATTTCTAGCTCGTATTCGAGATTATAAGCTAATTGTGTTGCTAGCATGTATGCGGTGTTTGTGTAAGTGATTGCAAGTAGGTATATTATATATGTATGTGTATAATTATTGCATTCACTAAGCGTTAGCTTACCCTCTCGTTGTTTACCTTTTTATAGGTTCAGTTGTGGACAAGGGTAAGGGCATCATCTTGGATTAAAGATTCCGTTGTTGTTAGGGAACGCTTTTGGAGATATTAGCTTTTGGAGTTTGATCGAGACTTGGGTAGTTTAATCCCAAACACCATGCTCGTAGTGTAGTTTGGTACTTAAACTTTTGATGGTCGAAACTCATATTTTGTATTAAACTCGTAAAACGGCCGATGTGGGCCCCGCTTCGTAAACTCATTTTTATTAATGGAATGTGTTAGTTTTACAAATTTGAATATGTTGTTAAAAGCGTTTTGTCTAATTATGTCGGGAAGTGGCCAATCTTTTTCGCATTTCAAGACTTTTGAGACAGACCATTTTGGCGCGCCGCGCGAGGGTCTGGCGCGCCGCGCCAGATGCTTAACAAACAATTTTTTTTTTTGATTTTGATATTTTCCGCGGGTTCGTTTGTGTTTTGGTTTGGGTTGTTACAAGTGGTATCAGAGCATGGTCTAAGGGATTTAGGCGACTTGAGATAGGTGCCTAGACTTAGACTTTACTGTGTGTACGCTTTATGCGGGACTTGTAGGACTTTAGGTCAGAAAGGGAATTGTTAGTGCTAGTGTTTATGTGAATTAAGCATGCATTAATTGCTTTGTGTTGTTTTAGCAATCATCAAGCGAGATAGACATAGTACTAGCGAGTTAATGCGACGTGCTCGCGTAACAACGATTAGCTACCGTTGTTACGGGTGCGAATCGTATCAAACAAGCAATGTACGACGATTGTTGAGCAAGATGGGGTGGTGTGGTGTACATGTATACTTACGTGTTATTTCCTTTCGTTCTTTGTTTAACCTTTTCCGTTTTATAGAATGAAGACGAGAAACGGACACGATAACGATATCGGAGGTACAAACGAGGACTCCGAATTCACGGCCAAGGTTGAGGCCATCTTGAAGAACTACAGGGAGGATTTTCTTGTTAGCGTGAGGAAAATTTTCAAAGAATCGGTTGACGAGCAAATAACCGATTTAATTAATGAACGAATGATGGCCACTGTCGAAGAGGCACTTGACGCTAGAAATGTTTATCCTCGTGGTGAAGGAGGCGAAGGGAGGCGAGACTTTCACTACAAGAACTTCAAGGACGCTCAACCCCCGATGTTTAATGGGGTGCGAGATCCATTGAAAAGCACGTGTTAGATTTTCGATATCGAAGGGGCTTTCCGTACCGCGGAGTGTCCTCCCGAAAGGAAGACGAGGTATGGTTCTAGTATGTTGAGGGAAGAAGCCAAGCTGTGGTGGGACGATAAAATCAATTTATATGGTGAAGAGCAATGCATGAGCTTGACATGGGAGGAGTTTAAGAAGGAATTCTTTAGAGAATACCGAACTTCTTCCGATCTTGATAGAATCCAGAACGAGTTGCACCATTTGCAACAAGGTTCAATGGACTTGGTCACACTCAAGTCTACCTTTTTGGCAAAAACTCGTTTTTGTCCGGAATATGTGGGTGACGATCACAAGCTAATGAAAGATTTCTACCGTACTTTGAATGATGAGTTCAAGGGCAAGATTAGTCGGGGTATGGCTAAGTCTTTTGATGAGTTATTTGAATTGGCTCGGGGTTTTGAGCTGGATGTTCCAAGAAAAAGCAATTTCACGTTTTCCAAAAAAAAGTTTGAAGGTTCTAGTCATTCTAACTTTTCAAACAAGAAGAACAAGAACAAGAAGGGTTCTGAGAGTGTTAATAGCGTGAAGAAGGGCGCTTCCGGGGGTTTTTCTTATGCGTGCTACAATTGTGGGCAACCGGGTCATATGGCTCGTGAATGTCCTAAACCATCTTTCAGAAACAAGGTCACTTGTTTTAATTGCGGAAAAGAAGGGCATAAGAAGCCGGAGTGTCCCGATTTGCGAAACGATAATGTGAAGCGATTAGAGAAGGCGGCCGGTACGGCTAGGGGTCACAACTATTTGATGACCAATGATGAAGCCAAACAATCGAACGAAGTTGTCTCAGGTACTTTCATGGTTAATTCTAATCCGGCAAGGATTCTTTTCGATAGATGTGCAAATTTGTCGTTTGTGTCTCCTAAATTTGTGCCTAAACTTAATAGACCGTTAGCTAAGTTAAGTCATCTGGTAGAAGTCGAAATAGCGGACGGTAAGACGGTGCTAGTGGTCGACGTGTGTAAAAATTGTGATGTTGTGTTTGGTGCCGAAAACTTTAAGATAGATCTCATTCCGATGACCTTGGGCGATTTTGATATTGTTGTGGGTATGGATTGGCTCGATCATAATAGAGCCGATATTGTATGCCATGAAAAATTTATTCGTGTGAAGACCCCAAGTGGGGGAGAGTTAATCATTCACGGTGATAAGCGTAGAAGACTTGTGCCGATATGCACCTTTGCACGGGCACATCGTTTCCTTGTTAGTGGTGTCATGGCTTTTCTTGCCCATATTGTTGATACTCGTGATGAGCCACCACCCATTCGTGAAATTCTGGTGGTTAGTGAATTCGAAGACGTTTTTTCGGACGAGTTACCGGGTGTTCCGGCGGAAAGACAAGTTGAATTTCGCAAGAGTTGGTTCCGGGAGCTACTCCCATTGCTAAAACTCCCTATCGTTTAGCGCCGACGGAAATGAAAGAGTTGTTAAATCAAACCCAAGAGTTGCTTGAGAAGGGTTTCATTCGACCGAGTGCTTCGCCATGGGGCGCTCCGGTTTTATTCGTGAAAAAGAAGGATGGAAGTATGCGGATGTGCATCGATTATCGGGAGTTAAATAAAGTGACGATCAAGAATCGTTATCCATTACCTCGGATTGACGATTTGTTTGACCAACTCCAAGGTGCAACGTATTTCTCTAAAATCGACCTATGGTCCGGCTATCACCAAATGCGGGTCCGTGAGGAAGATATTGAGAAAACGGCTTTTCGAACACGTTATGGGCATTTTGAATTTGTGGTAATGCCTTTTGGACTTACGAATGCACCGGCGGAATTCATGGACCTTATGAACCGAGTGTGCCAACCTATGTTGGACAAGTCAGTAATTGTGTTCATCGACGATATACTTGTTTATTCGAAGAGTATGAACGAACATGAACGCCATTTGCGTGAAGTATTGAAGACGTTACGAAAGGAGAAGTTGTATGCTAAGTTCTCCAAATGTGAATTTTGGCTAAGGGAGGTTCAATTCCTTGGCCATATTGTGAACGAAGATGGTATTCAAGTAGATCCAGGGAAGATAGAGACGGTGAAGAGTTGGAGACAACCGACTATGCCTACAGAAGTCCGAAGTTTTCTCAGATTGGCCGGTTATTATCGTCGGTTTATCCAAGACTTTTCTAAGATCGCTTCTTCATTGACGAAATTGACGAGGAAGAACGCGAGATTTACTTGGGAGAACGAGCAAGAAATTGCTTTTCAATTGTTAAAAGAGAAGTTGTGCCAAGCTCCGGTTTTAGTGTTGCCGAAAGGTGTGGAAGACATGACGGTTTATTGTGATGCTTCGTTAAATGGACTCGGGTGTGTTCTTATGCAAAGGGGTAAAGTCATCGCTTATGCCTCTCGACAATTAAAGGAACACGAGACGAGATATCTGACTCATGATCTTGAGTTGGCAGCGGTTGTGCATGCGTTGAAAATTTGGTGCCATTACTTGTATGGTGTTAAGATTACGATTTATTCGGATCATAAGAGCTTGAAACATCTCTTTAATCAACGAGATTTGAATTATCATCAACGTAGGGGGATGGATGTGGTAAAAGATTATGATTGTGAAATACTTTATCATCCGGGCAAGGCGAATGTGGTTGCGGATGCGTTAAGTCGAAAGAGTCATCACCCGGCGTTACGATTGGGATTGTTACGTATGATTATTACTAACGATTTTCTTGAAAAACTTGGTGTGATTCAAATAGAGGCTTATGTTCACAACAAGCATGCGGAGCGAATTGTGGGGCAATCGGAATTCATTACTATGGGTTCGCGTGGTTTGCTGTCCTTTCAAGGAAGAGTGTGGGTGCCTAAGATGGGTGAGTATCGACAAGTGCTACTTGATGAAGCACATAAGTTAAAGTATTCCATTCATCCGGGCGCAACGAAGATGTATCTTGATTTGAGGAAGGATTATTGGTGACCGGGCATGAAACGTGATGTTGTAAAGTATGTTGAGCAATGCGTCACGTGTTTGCAAGTTAAGGCCGAGCACCAAAATCCGTATGGTAAATTACAACCGTTAGAAATCCCGAAATGGAAATGGGAGCACATTACCATGGATTTCATTACAAAGTTACCTAAAACGGCGAGAACCCAATTTGATTCGATTTGGGTGATAGTTGATCGATTGACGAAAAGTGCTTTGTTTCTTCCCATTAAGGAAGCGATATCATCGGAGACCTTGGCTAAGTTGTTTATCAAGGAAGTCATCTCTCGACACGGAGTTCCTATATCGATTATTTCGGATCGAGATACTCGTTTTACATCTCGGTTTTGGGAAAAGTTTCATGAAGATATGGGTACATAATTGAAATTGAGCACGGCGTATCATCCTCAAACGGACGGTCAAACCGAACGTACGAATCAAACTTTGGAGGATATGTTACGGGCGTGTATTATTGATTTTGGTGGTAGTTGGGACAAGCACTTACCTTTGGTGGAATTCTGATACAATAATAGTTATCATACTAGTATCGGGATGCCGCCATATGAGATGCTTTATGGGCGTAGGTGTCAAACCCCGATTTGTTGGGGTGAAGTGGGACAGAAGGAAATCGAGAGTACCGATTTGGTCTTACAGACGAATAGCAAAATTGATATGATTCGAGAGCATTTGAAGAAGGCTCAAGATAGGCAAAAGTCGTATGCCGATAAACGTAGACGAACGATCGAATTTCAAGAAGGTGACATGGTGATGCTTAAGGTTTCGTCATGGAAGGGTATTATTCGATTTCGAAAACGGGGAAAGTTAGCTCCTCGGTTTATTGGACCATTTAAGGTTTTAGCTCGGGTTGGTGAAGTCGCGTATTGATGTGTGTAGAGGTGTATACGAAATAGTTATATTTTTGTTACGAAATACTATTAAAAACGATACAATTTTACACAAGTTAATTATTTATTTATAGAGTGGATATACCTAAACCTTGCTACAACACTTATAGGCAGTGTACCTAATCGTACAGTAGTGTAGTTTTTAGTAAGTCCGGTTCATTCCACAGGGAGCTAGCCAAGTTTAACGCTATATTTTTAAAACTATATTTGTATAAATATAAATATAAATATAAGTAGTATTATTATTATAAAAGGGGGATTTTACCGTTTAATGACCGGTTTGTCGATTTTAAAACTTTAGTCGCAGTTAAAACCTAATGTAAAATATTAAAAATAAAAATAACTTAATTTAAAGCGTAAAGTAAACGACAATAATTAAAGTGCGATAAATTAAAATGCAATAAATAAAATGACAATAAATAAAATTGTGATAATTAAAAAGTACGATAATTAAAAGTGCAATTAAATAATATGACAGTAAATAAAAGTGCGATGAAATATGAAATAAAGGAATTATGCTTATTTAAACTTCCGTAATCATGATGTTCGACGTGTTGATTTTAATTTATTACCCGGGTTAATTGTCCTGGATTATTTGATACCTATTTGGCTTTTGTCCATAATAGTCCATCGGTCATAATTATAAAATGCTCGTCAAATTAACCTTATTCCCGAAGTCAAATATTCCAACTAATTGGGGACTTAAACTATAATTACACCAATTTTCCTTGTATATAATTCACCCCTGTTTTAATAAGTCCATTGACTATTAATCCATTCCCGTGTCCGGTTAAATGAACGATTATTAGTACTGATAAATATCCCGCCTATCGTGTCCGATCGAGTGTATATGGTTATTTATAGGTACATCCAATTGTAAATCTTTATATTAAATTAAAGAACTATCATTTAATTAAAAAAATATAAAGCCCATTAATAGCCCATAGTCTAATTTCCACAAGTGTCGTTCTTTTGTCCAAACCCCAATTATGGTACAAAGCCCAATTACCCCGTCTTTAATATTTTAGCCCAACATCATGATTACTTCGGCTTAAATAAGCATAATAATAACTTAGCTACGAGACATTAATTTAAAAAAGTTGAACATAACTTATAATGATTAATAATAGCGTAGCGTTACAAGGACAGAATTTCGACTTACACCCTTACAACATTCGCTAACATACCCTTATTATTATTAAATTAAAATTAAAATTAAAATTATAAATTATATATATATATATATATATATATATATATATATATATATATATATATATATATCGTTGAGAGATAGAGAGAAAAAGGTGTATATTCTCAAAATTCGGCCAGAATTCGTTGTATTTAAAGAATGTGGCCTTCTACAGTAACTCATGCGGTCGCATGAGATTTGCACTCGCATGAGATTTTAGTGCAAATCTCATGCACTCGCATGGGCTCATGCACTCGCATGAGTTTTATGTCTATTTCCCATGCGATCGCATGGCTGTCAGATCCAGCTCAAATATTTTTTGTTTGCTAGTTTGTCGACGTTATTTAATATAATATATAATATATAAATAATTTATATAATTATTTAAATATTATATTATATTCTTGTGCATAGTTGACTTGTAATTTTAGCTCCGTTGCATCACGCGTTGATAGTTGGCTCAGGTCCCGGTTCCGAATTTTCGAACGTCCTTTCGTATAATTTAAGATCTTGTACTTTGCGTTTTGCAGCTCGTACTCTTGTAATTTTGAGACGTTTTTCATCAATAAATTGAACCACTTAAATTATATCTTATACATTTGAGCTTTTTGGTCATTTGCGTCTTCAAATCGTCGTTTTCTTCTTTTGTCTTCGCACTTATTTATTTAAACGAATATTACATAAAAATAGAACAATTGTAACTAAAAGCTTTACATATTGGAAGGATATTGATACTAAATATATGTTCCTTTTTAGCATTATCACGTATCGTTTAGGATTACCCGAAGAGCTTGCGGGGATCCATAATACATTTCATGTTTCCCATCTCCGTAAGTTTCTCGCGAATGATTCATCTTGGGTACCATTAGACGAGATTGAGCTAAATAATAAGTTAGAGTATATTGAGGAACCGATTGCCATACTCGATGAGAAGGTCAAAAGGTTGAGACATAAAGAGGGTAGGACCTTTAAAGTTCAATGGCGTCGTAGTAAAGGTTCCGAGTTTACTTGGGAGCCCGAAGAGTTCATGTTGGTTTATCTTCCCTCTTGTCATGCGGCTTGGATTGCGAGGACGCAATCCGAATAAGTGGGGGAGAGTTGTAAGACCCTATTATTTCATCGTACATATGTGTAAATACGGTATGGGTTGAGTGGGTGTTCATTTCATATTTTAAATAAAAGGCAGAATCTGGACTGGGCGACTGGTGAGCCGCGCAACCATTTGGCGCGCCGCGCCGATATGCTGTGACAGCTCACTTCCTTTTAAAATTAGATATTTTGGGGGTAAATTGGTAAAATCACATGGGGTCCGATTTTAAGGCCCTAAACCAGTTGTTGGGGCCTCATTAACTCCATTTCCACCTACATCAACCCCATCCATTCAATTTTAGAGAGAGAGGGTTTTTCTAGAGTGAGAGAGCTCAAAATAAGGAAGAAGAAGGTTGAATCGGGTCAAAGTGCAAGCTTTAAAGTTGTTCATCTATCCTCTAGCTTCGTTTTGGTAGTAGTGGTATGCTCTAATCTTAACTTCCTTGTTTAATTGTATTAAAGGTTAAGGTTTAGGTAGTGTTGCACATAAAACCCATTTGTTAGTGAATTAGGGGTTTTTGGGTGGAATTGGGTCATGTAGACCCAAAGGTGACTAACTAGGGTTATCAAAGTGTTAAATTGATGTTTATGAACTTAATTAGTTAGTAAATTGCTAGCACACCAATATGTATGTAAATGGGTGTTGTGTGGGTTAGTGAATGACCCAAAATGGGTGTGTTGACTTTAAATTGGTCAAATAGGTCAAAATGGACCTAAGTTAGTTAATGTTTGTGATTAATGCATAAACCTTGTTTTGAAATGTGTTTTAAACCTATCTTGGCTAATATTAGAGTTTTGGTGTGAGTTGACCCAATTTTAGGGATAAGTGTCCAAATGGGTCAAAATGACCTAGTAATGGTGAGTGTGTGAGTTTGACCAACTTGAATGAATGAATGATTATATGTACTTTGTAATAGGTGCGTTACCTTGAAGTTTCAAGCTTGGTTATCGATTCACCGAAGGCGTAAGGTGAGTGGAATAATTATATGTGTAGCTATATAATGTATCTATTTGTTGTAGCGTGAAATGTGTAGTGTCGAGGTGCTAAGACACCACGTTTCACGTGATGAGTGAAGCATCGAGGTGTTAAGATGCCACTCGGGGTGAAGCATCGAGGTGTTAAGATGCCACCTAGGGGTGTAGTGTCGAGGTGTTAAGACACCACTCCGTAAAATAATAAAGGGTGAAGTGTCGAGGTGTTAAGACGCCACCCGAGGGTGAAGTATCGAGGTGTTAAGATGCCACCCGGGGGTTAGTGATACGAGGTGCTAAGTACACTAATAGATGTTGTGAACTCCGATGGCCTTTCGCGGGCGCCATTCCCTTGTACGATTGGTTAACCATGGTTATTGTGTTGTAAGTGTAAGCATATTATATTATTCGAGTTATATTTATATGCGTTGCTATGCTAGCTTGTGGTATTGGAGATTTCTAGCTCGTATTCGAGATTATAAGCTAATTGTGTTGCTAACATGTATGCGGTGTTTGTGTAACTGATTGCAAGTAGGTATATTATATATGTATGTGTATAATTATTGCATTCACTAAGCGTTAGCTTACCCTCTCGTTGTTTACCTTTTTATAGGTTCGGTTGTGGACAAGGGTAAGGGCATCATCTTGGATTAAAGATTCTGTTGTTGTTAGGGAACACTTTTGGAGATATTAGCTTTTGGAGTTTGACCGAGACTTGGGTAGTTTAATCCCAAACACCATGCTCGTAGTGTAGTTTGGTACTTAAACTTTTGATGGTCGAAACTCATATTTTGTATTAAACTCGTAAAACGGCCGATGTGGGCCCCGCTTCGTAAAACTAATTTTTATTAATGGAATGTGTTAGTTTTACATATTTGAATATGTTGTTAAAAGCGTTTTGTCTAATTATGTCGGGAAGTGGCCAATCTTTTTTGCATTTCAAGACTTTTGGGACAGACTAGTTTGGCACGCCGCGCGGGGGTCTGGCACGCCGCGCCAGATGCTGAACAAATAATTTTTTTTTTTTTGATATTTTCCGCGGGTTCGTTTGTGTTTTGGTTTGGGTTGTTACACTACGGACGACAGATTGATTAAGCCACCCCACAAGTTTCTATACTCGTGAACCGGGTCTGCAGGGATTATTTCCCAAGGGTAAACATCAATCGGCAACACTCCGCTCTCCTAAAGCTAGATTACTTCTAGTATTGTGTTGACACACTAAACCTTACCTCATAAGGAAATAGGTGTTAACAATGGCGCCATCCGTGGGATTCGGACCCACGACCACGTCATACACGCATAAAAGTAGCATCAGGAAGATTGGAAACAACAGTTTTGTGGAGTTATCCGTCCAGCGTTCTCCGCTGTACAGGCTGCTCCGTCATGCGTAAGCCCTGAAGGCCGCCTAGCGCGTAAGGCCTGGCCGGAGAATGCCACCTTCAGTATAAATTTCGGATCACGAATAACAGAACGTATCATCATCTGACACGTGTCCCCGAGCAATCTGGTGGATCTGACACTATAAATAGACCCCTTGGGTCGTCATTTTACACAGTTTAGATATTCTGACAACTTTGAGAGCTGAGACTTCACTCTTCTCTCTCTAGCACTTTCTCTCACTAGAAGTCATCCGGCTAGCACTTTTACGCTCTACGGATGACAGATTGATTAAGCCACCTCACAAGGTTCTACACTTGTGAACCGGGTCTGCAGGGATTATTTCCCAAGGGTAAACATCAATCGGCAACACTCGGCCTTCGTAAAGCCAGATTACTTCTAGTATCTTGTTGACACACTAAGCCTTACCTCATAAGGAAATAGGTGTTAACAATGGCGCCATCCACTAATGCAAAGAACACACGAAACAGAAAAGGAACAAAAACAACTGAAGCTCCATTTGTACTTGAAGCAGTCAACAATCCATCAACTGACGACATGATAACTGTTGAAGATGTACCTGTTCTGCCACTAGATGGTACGATTGAAGAAACAGTTGCTGAAACTGCAGAAAGGCTTAAGCATTTGGCAACTAATTCGGAGAAAAGGCCAGTAATCGAAGAAACGACAACCAAAAGTGCAGAAAGACTTCCAAGTTTTGTTACTAATCCAGAACGACGACCATTGATGCAACCACGGCGATGTTAGTCATTTATACCTTTTCGGCGGATGGCGGATGGCAAAGACAAGCAAATCATGAAAAGGCAATCTATATCAAAATACAGGTTATCCAGGCTACTTGACAAGTTGGGCAGTCTTATTGATGACTCTGAAGATGATAATGATTTGAGCTATGTTAATAATGATTGTGATGATGAGGTTGATGGCAGAGATGAGTTCATGTCAGAGAAGCAGGCAGTGTTGCTTTTAAATGACATCCTTAAGCAGACAGCTCCGGCAAAGTATAAGCAATGTTTAGCGCAGCCCGCCGTCCGTGCTGTGGATGTAGATAATTTCTTCGCCCTCATTACTGGAGAGTAAGCTACAAAGCCACCAGCTATGGCAGAATCCACTCAGTGTTTCATTGATCGAATTGCCAACTATTCGTTGCCCAGGAATCTTGGCATACCGGTAATTGGAGTTTATGATGGTACAACAAATCCTGAGGATTTCCTCACCATGTTTGAAGGCGCTATGAGGTTGCAGCATTGGGATGACGAGGTAGCTTGTCATATGTTTCCAATGGTGCTGCAGAAAATGGCAAGAGAATGGTTTGCTAGCTTTCCGCCAAGGAGCATCACAAGTTATTTGGACCTCCGTGCAAAGTTTGTTATGCAGCATCAAAACCTTCGAAGCTGTACTTTGACACATCTTGATGCACATGAGATCACAATGCATCACAATGAATCCTTGAGTAATTTCATGAAGCGATACACACTTGAAGCATAGAAGATACCTGATTGTCCAGAATCTCATCTAGTATCTGGTTTTATTTTTTGTCTGGATCAGCAACGGTTTAGTGCACTTGTTCATGCGTTAAGGTATGACTTGCCAAAAACTCTACATCAGGCGTTGGAAGTTGCACAGAAGCATGTTCGAGCCGGTGAGCGGGGGATGAATAAGTTTAACGGCAGCAGCAGTTGCAAACTGCACAATGGAGGTCGGTATGCACAAGAGGAAATCTGCCATTATGAGTTGGGGGAGTATTTGTTGTCATACTGTACTTTTTCATTTGTCTCCAAGAGGAAATCTGCCAAAATTTGTCCTTTAACTGCATTCCGGGGAGCAAAATTTATTTCATACTCCCCCAACTCGATGGTCCATTTTGCTAAATGGCCAGATGATTCTGGACTCCGGAGTATTTGCTTCAATGGTTGATCTGTTAACACTAAAATGGGATGACCTTGAAAATATCTTCGTAAACGTCGTGCAGTATGCACAAGGGCATAAACCATGCGATGAAGTGGTGGATAATTTGTTTTACTAAGCTGCAACACTTTGCTAACAAAATACATAGGCATTTGCACGCCGTTCCGTTCTGCGATTAGGACAGAACTTATTGCTTCCTTTGAGACAGCTAAGTATAAAATTAAGGTTTCCCCCTCTTTTGGTGCTGTTAATGTAGGTAATGTTTTTAGCAACTGCTTGACCTCTTGGAATGCATATTCGGCTTCCGCCGTCCACACAAAATCTTTTTTATTTAAACAGCCCTTTAACACCTTCATGAATGGAAGCGACTTTTCAGCTGCTCTGGACAAGAATCTTGTTAATGCTGCTAGACATCCATGTAACCGTTGAACATCTTTCTTGCTAGTTGGTGACTTCATATCTTCAATTGCTTGAATTTTCTTAGGATTAGCTTTAATACCACGTTCTGTGACAATATGACCTAAGAATTTTCCCTCTTCTACACCAAACGTGCACTTCTTGGGATTTAATTTCATGTTAATTTTTCGCAGAGATGCAAAAGTTTCCTGTATATCTCGTAACATGTTTTCTTCAGTATGACTTTTGATGACAATGTTATCAACATAAGCTTCTAAGTTTCGCCCAATTTAATCTTAAACGCCATATCAATAAGTCGTTGATATGTTGCTCTTGCATTCTTCAAACCAAAAGGCATTTTCATGTAACGGAATATGCCTTCGGTCGTGTGAAAAGTCATTTTGTCTTCATCTTTTAAAGCCATTGGGATTTGATGATATCCCTTAGCTGCATCTAGGAAACATTTGAATCGATATCCTGCCAATGATTCAACATTCCAATCAATTTCAGGTAAAGGATAATTATCCTTTGGACATGTTTTATTGATATCTGTGAAATCCACACACATCCGCCATGAGTTGTCCGGATTCCTAACCATGACTGGATTGGCTACCCATGTCTGATATTTGACCTCTCGCAAGATCCTAGCATCCACCAAACTTCGTACCTCATCACGGAGGAATTTGCTTCTTTCTGGCGCCATGCCACGCTTTTTCTGACAAACAGGATGTATGTTGGGACTCACGTTTAGCCTATGCTCTGCAATTTCCCTTGGAACACCGGTCATATCAGACGGTTGCCATGCAAAAACGTCTAAATTTGTTGTCAAAATGTTGTATAATTTTTCTTTACATTCGGCGAACAACGTGTGCCCAATTATGATTTTCTGATTTGGAAATTTAAGATTTGGTGAAATTGACCCATCATCGTGTATGATTGGCTTAATTACTGCCTTTGTTACTTGAGAACACTCAATTGACTTCTGCCGTTCTGCATATAACGTTGCTACTCTGCCTGGCGTTGGAAACTTCATCATACCATGTACAGTTGATGTTACAGCTCCAAACGTCATTAAAGCAGTTCTTCCCAAAATTATGTTGTACTGTGAATTTGCTTTAACCACCAAGAACTCAAGTTTGGCTGTTCGTCTTAGGGGTGGCTTGCCCAAGGTTACTTCAAGCAGAATACTTCCTTCAGACCAGGACGACTCACTTGTAAAACTTGCTAATGGCACACATGTTTCCTTCATTTTTTATTGTACATCTTTGGGAAGCTGTATGAAGCAATGTTCATACATAATGTCTGCTCCAGCTCCTGTGTCAGTGTAAATGTTGCGTATTAAGCAATTAGCAACTCGCGCTTCTATAACCACTGGACCATCGGATGGATTTGTGTTGCACATAGAAGGAAATGATATTAATTGCTCTTCCCAATCTTCTAACACTTCTGCCTTCCTCCGTTGTCCAGCTTTCCATGGATGTATCATGCCCACCTCTATGGATATGAATTCGTTATCCTCGCCGTCTTTATCAGTGTTGGTGAGATGATTCGTCTTAATAATGGATGGCGCCATTGTTAACACCTATTTCCTTATGAGGTAAGGCTTAGTGTGTCAACACAATACTAGAAGTTATCTAGCTTTAGGAGGGCGGAGTGTTGCCGATTGATGTTTACCCTTGGGAAATAATCCCTGCAGACCCGGTTCACAAGTGTAGAAACTTGTAAGGTGGCTTAATCAGTTTGTCATCCGTAGAGCGTAAAAGTGCTAGCCGGATGACTTCTAGTGAGAGAAAGTGCTAGAGAGAGAGAAGAGTGAAGTCTCAGCTCTCAAAGTTGTCAGAATATCTGAACTGTGTAAAATGACGACCCCAGGGGTCTATTTATAGTATCAGATCCACCAGATTGCTCGGGGACACGTGTCAGATGATGATACGTTCTGTTATTCATGATCCGAAATTTATGCTGAAGGTGGCGTTCTCCGGCCAGGGCTTACGCGCTAGGCGGCCTTCAGGGCTTACGCATGACGGAACAGCCTGTATAGCGGAGAACGCTGGAAGGACAACTCCACAAAACTGTTGTTTTCAGCCTTCCTGATGCTACTTTTATGCAACCATTACGCCTTTTATGCGTGTATACGATAGGATACACCATTATGAGGTAACACCTATTTCCTTATGAGGTAAGGCTTAGTGTGTCAACACAATACTAGAAACTTTAACACCAAAATTTTATGAAAAAGTAGGGCTTAATGGTGTATCCTATCGTATACACGCATAAAAGGCATAATGGTTGCATAAAAGTAGCATCAGGAAGACTGGAAACAACAGTTTTGTGGAATTATCCGTCCAGCGTTCTCCGCTGTACAGGCTGATCCGTCATGCGTAAGCCCTGAAGGCCGCCTAGCGCGTAAGCCCTGGCCGGAGAACGCCACCTTCAGCGTAAATTTCGGATCACAAGTAACAGAACGTATCATCATCATCTGACACGTGTCCCCGAGCAATCTGGTGGATCTGACACTATAAATAGACCCCTTGGGTCGTCATTTTACACAGTTCAGGTATTCTGACAACTTTGAGAGCTGAGACTTCACTTCTCTCTCTCTACTTTCTCTCACTAGAAGTCATCCGGCTAGCACCTTTACGCTCTACGGACGATAGATTGATTAAGCCACCCCACAAGTTTCTATACTTGTGAACCGGGTCTGCAGGGATTATTTCCCAAGGGTAAACATCAATCGGCAACACTCCGCTCTCCTAAAGCTAGATTACTTCTAGTATTGTGTTAACACACTAAACCTTACCTCATAAGGAAATAGGTGTTAACAATGGCGCCATCCACTAATGCAAAGAACACACGAAACGGAAAAGGAACCAAAACAACTGAAGCTCCATTTGTACTTGAAGAAGTCAACAATCCATCAACTGGCGACATGATAACTGTTGAAGATGTACCTGTTCCGCCACTAGATGGTACGATTGAAGAAACAGTTGCTGAAACTGCAGAAAGGCTTAAGCATTTGGCAACTAATTCAGAGAAAATGCCAGTAATCGAAGAAACGACAACCAAAAGTGCAGAAAGACTTCCAAATTTTGTTACTAATCCAGAGCGACGACCATTGATGCAACCAAGGTGATGTCCATAATTTATACCTTTTCGGCGGATGGCGGATGGCAAAGACAAGAAAATCATGAAAAGGCAATCTATATCAAAATACAGGTTATCCAGGCTACTTGACAAGTTGGGCAGTCTTATTGATGACTCTGAAGATGATAATGATTTGAGCTATGTTAATAATGATTCTGATGATGAGGTTGATGGCAGAGATGAGTTCATGTCTGAGAAGCAGGCAGTGTTGCTTTTAAATGACATCCTTAAGCAGACAGCTCCGGAAAAGTATAAGCAACGTTTAGCGCAGCCCGCCGTCCGTGCTGTGGCTGTAGATAATTTCTTCGCCCTCATTACTGGAGAGCAAGCTACAAAGCCACCAGCTATGGCAGAATCCACTCAGTGTTTCATTGATCGAATTGCTAACTATTCGTTGCCCAGGAATCTTGGCATACCGGCAATTGGAGTTTATGATGGTACAACAGATCCTGAGGATTTCCTCACCATGTTTGAAGGCGCTATGAGGTTGCAGCATTGGGATGACGAGGTAGCTTGTCATATGTTTCCAATGGTGCTGCAGAAAATGGCAAGGGAATGGTTTGCTAGTTTGCCGCCAAGAAGCATCACCAGTTATTTGGACCTCCGTGCAAAGTTTGTTATGCAGTATCAAAACCTTCGAAGCTGTACTTTGACACATCTTGATGCACATGAGATCACAATGCATCACAATGAATCCTTGAGTAATTTCATGAAGCGATACACACTTGAAGCATAGAAGATACCTGATTGTCCAGAATCTGAGCTAGTATCTGGTTTTTTTTTTTGTCTGGATCAGCGACGGTTTAGTGCACTTGTTCATGCGTTAAGGTATGACTTGCCAAAGACTCTACATCAGGCGTTGGAAGTTGCACAGAAGCATGTTCGAGCCGGTGAGCGGGGGATGAATAAGTTTGATGGCAGCAGCAGTAGCAAACCGCACAACGGAGGGCGGTACTTTGACAGAAATCAGAGGAAGAATGACAATTCCAATGGCGGATGGAGAGGCAATAACCATCCCATGATTTTCATCACAATAGAAGGTCAATAGAGAGGCATCCGTTGATAATGGCGCTGACTAAAACACCAAAAGAGAATCTTTTCACTGAACCAATCCGGACCACTTTCAATCCGCTGGCACCCATGGAGGAAAGAGAGGGTCCAAAAAGTGAACTATGGTGTGACTTTCATGAAGCATGGGGTCATGATACAGATAATGGCAAATCCCTGATGAGAGAGATCATCGCAAAGATCAAAGCAGGAGAGTTAAACCACTTGTTACCAGGCAAACAATACAGGAGGAATGATCCTCGTAGGAAATTTGGATGGCAAAGGAATGATGGTGGAAGAGGTCGTCGAGGAGATAACAGAAGAAGGGAAGAGCATGACGGAGGAGATAACAGAAATCAGTACAGAAACCGGATCACGGAGCTTGAGTCAACTCTAGACGTTGTAATCAAAATGGTGTGGTCGAATGGAAGTGACTATGAGGATGGTGAGCAGTCGGATAACAATGTTGATAGCTGGAGATATGCTCCAATTATTTTTCAACCAATTCAAAATTGGGCTTTGTCTGTTCAACCAGTGGTCATTTCAGCAGAAATTGCAAATAAGTTCATCAGCCATATTTACACAGATACAGGCAGTGAGGATGACATCATTTATTGGCATTGTTTCAAGGCTTTTCCAAGGCATGTGCAGGTAAGAGCTAGGCGGACAAGTTTGAAGGTTTCAGGGCTAACAGGAGCGCCAGTGAATGCAATGGGAAGAGTTCGTTTGGAGGTCGTTTTGGGAACATTTCCACTATTAAGAACCGAAACAATCAATTTCACTATCTTGGATGGTAATTCACGATTCAATGTCCTTTTTGGACGGGCAGCGTTAGAAAAATTTGGAGCGATAACATCAACGGCCCATGCAGAGATCAGATTCCCAACTCCTAACAGAGTAGCCGCCATACACTTACAGTATGTGGCACCAACAAGGGAACGATCCACATTTGCAAGCATACCAGAAGGCAATATAAATCAGAGGAGGAGAAATCGGTTGTTCAGGGAAGATGAGGTTCAGGAGTTTTTCATTCCATAATCAAGTGTTTGGGCCGGACAGCGCTGGGCGCTTGGCGTGTGAAGAAGCAATTTGTTATCATTTTTATCAAGAGCAGAATTTATCATTTCAATAAACGCAGTTTATTAGCATTTTCTGAAGAGCAACGTGTATCAATTTACTGTAGACCATTGTGGTCATTTTTACAGTGCATGTATTCGCAATAAGCATACACTAAACATTCATGATGTACTAATTAGGTTTGATCCACCTAAATTCGTCATCAATCGTTTATGTATTGCTCAGTACTGATCAATAAATTTTATATTTTTCTTAAACAAAGTGCTACCCGTGACAAATGTAGAACATTGCATTTATATCCTACCCACGGAAGGAGTGTATTTTTATACCTCTGATGGCGGAAGCTTTTGTGCCGGCCAGCAAAATGCACAAGGGATCGGCTAGAAAACGTTTAAGTTTTACTAAAACGCACCGAGGCATGATACAAAACTCAGATACTTGTCATGACAAACATTATAAAAAAACTTACTTCACAGAACGAAGTTCTATATTTTATATGAAGGAAAAAATATTTAGCAATTCTTTCTCATATACTTTATGACGGAAGGCGTATGACGGACAAGTCACTAACTCATAACTAATATTTATGTAATATTTCAAAAATTATTCCTCATATACTTTATGACGGAAGGCGTACGGCGGAAATATTATTTTATAATCACTCTTCAAAGAACACTCCATAACTATTCCTCATCAATTTGATGATGGAAGGCGTGTAACATACTTTAAATATCCTATTAATTGTTTGAAGGCATAATATTTGTAAAGTGGGATTTCAATTTTGCATGTGTTATTCCTTTGGCAGAAGTTCACAGTGCAAAATGTTCAAAAACCAATTACCTTAAAAATGCTCTGTTCAGTTGTACAATACACAGTTGTACATAAAATTTTATGATATGCTTCGTGCATAGCAGATGCGTTATACATAACAAACATTAAAGTATTTGGTGCAAGCACATAAGCAAAGCATAATCACTACAGTAAGCGTATATTTGTGGCATTCAAGTTATCAATGTTTATTACAAACGGTTGCTCATCAAATGGTTACAAATTTATGAAAATTCAACATTGAGCACATCCTCAGCAAAGGACTCCTCTCTGCTGCATACTTCATCATAAACATCTATCTTCAGATTAATCAATCTGTCTCTAGCTTCATCAACCTTCTCTAGGGTTCCAGGAGGCATCAGATTCGTAATAGCAGCAGGGAGAGACTTTTTTGGAGCAAGGCGTCTGGTCAATTTGTCTGTCACATCAGCAATAGCATGGGTGCGTATAGCATCAACATAATCATTGTAGGGATTCTCCACAAGACTGGATCCAAGAACCTTCGCTATCAAACCCGGAATACCCTTCTTAAGCTCGGCAAAGTTGCTCTCACCCTTCTCCGCCCTCTGGAGAAGCCCAGCAGATTTTTCCCTCTCTGCATTCAGCTACTTCTCCAGCTCGCTTACTTTCACACGCAACTCCTCAACCCTTTTCCTCTCAGCATCCACCAACTTGTCTTTCTCCTCTTGCAGGGCAGTAGCAGCATCTAGAGCATTTTTTAGCTCCGTCTCCTTAGCTTTTATTGTTTTCTGAGCGTCACTCAAGGCACGCTCAGCATCAGCAGCTCTCTTACGAGAATTTGCACCTTTAGCTATATCTTTACGGGCTATAGCAAGAATAGACTCCTGATGCTCCTGCAGTTGCAGGACGGACTCCAGCTGATTGGTTAGTAGCAAGTGAGTAGCAGCAGTTGATTCCCTGAGTTGTTCAGAACGGAGAGCGTTTAAATGAGGTTCCAACTCAGGGATAGCACAACCCTGCAACAGCAAAATATTATGATTAAATATTGCAAGATTACATAAATAAATTTCAAATACAGGCATACAGATGATTTAATCGTTAATACCTGAAGAGCAGTTGCAAAACCTTTACTCTTAGTAGCAGGATAATCAATGAGTGCCTGCAACGTACTAAAATGAGCAGGAACTTGTGGCACTTGCACATTTGATGATGTGACAGCAGGGTTGCCAGTATTGGGAGGAGGAGAACGATAAGAGGCATCGTCCTCCGTCCTCTGTTCAAACTCAGATTCATTAAAGGGAGTGAAGTTGTAGTCCGGAGTTTTTAGTGTTTTATCTCCTTCACTCTCACGATTTTCCTCCGGCACCCGTTCACCGCCCTCAGTAGCCTTCCCTCGGCTATCATCAGATTCTGCTAAAATCACTAACAAGAACAAATTAGCATTATGAACAAACATAACAGTTATAAGCAAAAACATGTGCATTATCAAGAAAGAGCAGAATGGACATACTTCTTCTGCGTTTCTGCTTTTGGCCCCCCTCTGTACTTTTCACCCTCTTAGAGCCTATGCCCTTCTTCCTTGTCTTTTGGGTTGGAGGGGGGGGGGGGGGGTAGGGTTTGTTTCACCCGTGATATCAACCGAACCAGATGTCTGCTGCTCGACGGTGGTGGTGTCATCCGCTGTCCGCTCAGTGTCTGTCTGTTCAGACCCAGATTCACTGTCCGAGCTACTAACAGCGATTTCTTCCCCCTTTTCAGCAGCATCAGCAGCAGCTTTAGCCTCAGCTGCAGCTCTCTCCGCCTCTAGCTCTTCAGCAGTTTTGTCACGAGCAGTGACCTCCACTTCATCATCAAGATCAACGGATAAAAGAGCAGAACGAACCTGCATCACGGAGTTGGCTGCAAAAATTGAACATGAACAGCAATATAAGCAAACATGACAAGCAGTAGAAATGCATTTATATATATAATAGGATGATTATATCACATCCTACCCTGGTTTTTCTCACGAAGTACTGGCACAGAAGTGCTCGGCCATTCTTGACTCACTTTGCACAGCACAAGAATTCCCTCATATCTCTCGTATGATCTGGGCGGAAGGCGGAGCTCTTTCAAGTTATTTACTATCCGCTGCTCTGCGGCAGAAATCTTAACACCCTTTCCTACACCAGCATCAATAGCACCCCATTCCCGGACAACGGAGTACTCCTCCGGAATAACAGTCTCATCAACAAAGAAAAATGGACTTTTTCAGTCCTTCAAATTTGAAACTCTATTTGTGCCAACAAAATGAGTATTTCGCTTAATAGTAAGCCAACAGTCACTAATTGTGTGAATTCTAAACAAGGAGATAAAAACTTTAATGCGAGGCTTTATATTAGTAGCATTGCAGTACATTTCAAAAAGGATGATTTTTTTAAGGCCATGGAGATGCATCTGACTAAGACAGGCCTTATAATATCTAAGAAGACGAAGAAGAAAGTTAGTAAGGGGAACACGGAGGTTGCCGTGGGTAATTTGTAAAGCGTATAAAGTAATTTTTCCGTCAGGAGGGTTTTCAGCAGTTTGTTTGTTGGTGGGAAGAACAGGGTTGTATTGCTTAAGATGGCGGAAGGCAATCTTTAAACCATCTAAGTATTCACTTGTCAATGATGAAGCCATCGTGCTAACTTCTGGAATGTCAGCGGTATTTGACGAAGAAGGCTTTGCGTGTTCTTGGCCAGTACTTGGAGTAGAAGCCATGATAATACAGTAAAAAGATATCAACAAGAAGAAAATAGCAGAAGTATGAAGTATAACTGACCTTGGAAAGATGCTAAACCTTAAAAAGTTGAAAATTGAAGAATGCGATGAAGATTTGGGGAGAAATGTGCTTTTCAGATCTTGACAAAGGTAAAAAAGTGAAGGTAAAAGGGTTATGACGGTTTATATAGGAGTTCATCGATGCAATTTTTATGGCCACGATTGAGACACGTGTACGGGCGAGTTTAAACGTGGAGTACAAAATAACACTTTTTACAGCTGGAGGCGCGTGGAGGATCTCAACCGTGCAAAATTAATCATAACAGCGTCAGAAAAATTCGTCTGCATTTAATGCCTGTAATGTTTTCCCCGATGCAAATGGGCGCTAAACAGGCTAGTTTGGCATGCGTTATCAAAATTTTAGCAACTTAATCATTTTTCAAACGCTTAAGTCATTAAACTGGGGGGACTTAATGGTGTATACTATCGTATACACGCATAAAAGGCATAATGGTTGCATAAAAGTAGCATCAGGAAGACTGGAAACAACAGTTTTGTGGAATTATCCGTCCAGCGTTCTCCGCTGTACAGGCTGCTCCGTCATGCGTAAGCCCTGAAGGCCGCCTAGCGCGTAAGCCCTGGCCGGAGAACGCCACCTTCAGCGTAAATTTCGGATCACAAGTAACAGAACGTATCATCATCTGACACGTGTCCCCGAGCAATCTGGTGGATCTGACACTATAAATAGACCCCTTGGGTCGTCATTTTACACAGTTCAGATATTCTGACAACTTTGAGAGCTGAGACTTCACTTCTCTCTCTCTCTACTTTCTCTCACTAGAAGTCATCCGGCTAGCACCTTTACGCTCTACGGACGACAGATTGATTAAGCCACCCCACAAGTTTCTATACTTGTGAACCGGGTCTGCAGGGATTATTTTCCAAGGGTAAACATCAATCGGCAACACTCCGCTCTCCTAAAGCTAGATTACTTCTAGTATTGTGTTGACACTAAACCTTACCTCATAAGAAAATAGGTGTTAACAGCAACAAACAAAGAAACAAAAATTGTCACTTTTGTTTATTTGTTAGTTTTTTTTTTTTTTAACTCCAGTCCAAACTTTTGTGATTTCGCCGTTCGAACTGCGGGGAGTGTTAGATAATATGTTGTGGCCCAAGTCCAATTGTGGGCTTGAGGTCCATTAGTAATATTTAGGGCTTTAGGGTTTACTTGTAAGCTTATAAATATGTGATCAATAAAATGTAATAGTCTGGAAGTAAAAGTGTCACATCTTTAGCCAATTGATTTAGTGATAATAATTGGTTTAGTGATAATAATTGGTGTTGGGAATGGTCTAGACCAAATATTGGTCCTAGAAATATTACCACGATTTTCGATTTGATCTTTCATACTGGGAAGATTTCTTTATCTTCGACATGTTCTAGAGTTGGAATATAGGAGTTGATTATTTTCTAGTTTGTTTCATGAGACACTACCTCAACCAGGTATTACTTCATGTTTGCACTCCGAAAACTATTTGGTTTCCTATTATTCTCAAAAGATAAACAATTTTATTTGAAGGGTTGCATGGAATTGATTAACCACTTGACTCAATCTTTCAATAAAGAGGGTATGGATACTAATTGTTAGATTATAGAATAATATAGATTGTAGAATAATAGGAAAACTGAATCGTTATTGCTTGCTCCAATATGCTACGTACACCATACATATATAGGACATAAACCTAATAACATATGAACTAAGAGGCCCATTGGGCTATACAAAACATACGGCTAACAGCCCCCCGCAGTTGGAGCGGGAGCTTTACGAACGCTCAAACTGGTCCGGAACTCATCAAAAAGAACTGTAGGGAGGCCTTTGGTGAAGATGTCGGCATACTGATATCGGGAAGGAACATGAAGAACACGCACATGTCCTTTCGTCACAAGGTCACGCACGAAATGGATATCAATTTCTATATGTTTCGTGCGTTGATGCTGAACCGGGTTACCTGACATGTATACAGCACTGACATTATCACAATACATAATAGTAGCAGAAAACAACGGGCAGTGAAGCTCGCGAAGAAGATTGCGAAGCCAACATGTCTCAGCAACCGCATTAGCAACCCCGCGGTACTCGGCTTCAGCACTGGATCGTGAAGGTGTCACCTGTCGTTTGGAGGACCACGATAGAAGGTTATTACCCAAAAAAACACAATACCCGGATGTCGAACGACGAGTAGTGGGGCATCCAGCCCAGTCAGCGTCTGAGTAGGATGTCAGAGATGCGGTAGATGATGCAAATAGCTGCAGACCAAGGTCAAGAGTACCCTGAATATACCGGAGAATCCGCTTAAGAGCGGAGAAGTGCTGCTCACGTGGGTCATGCATGAATAAGCATACCTGTTGTACTGCATATGCAATGTCTGGTCTCGTGAATGTGAGGTACTGGAGAGCACCTGCAAGGCTGCGATACAAGGTCGGATCAGTAACAGGTGGGCCGGTGGCGCTGAGCTTGGAGCTGGTTTCGACGGGGGTCCTACTTGGCTGACACCCAGTCAAACCTGCGCGCTCAAGAATCTCGACAGCATACTTCTTTTGAGATAGGAACATCCCGGAAGAGGTACGAACCACTGAAATACCCAAAAAGTAATTAAGCGGGCCAAGATCGGTCATGGAGAACTCCCTATGTAGGGAAGCATTGACCTGCTGAAGAAACGCTGTCGAAGAGGCCGTGAGGACAATATCGTCTACATATAATAAGAGATATGCAGTGTCAGTACCTTGTCTGTAAATGAACAACGAAGTGTCGCACCGGATTTGCTGGAAGCCGACACTCTGAGCATAGCTCGCGAACCGCTGGTACCAAGCACGAGGAGCCTGCTTCAATCCGTAGAGGGATTTTTGTAGTAAACACACATGATCTGGTCGTGACGGGTCACGAAAACCTGGAGGCTGATGCATATAGTGTGATGCCCCGTACAAAACCATCGTGTACGAATCATCAACAACAGGATCATTACAAGGTTAAGTACTATATGCTGTAATTTAAAGAAGTTGCATTCACGATAAAAAGGTGATGTCATAACCGGCATCAAATGTTTTACATTTCAAAAGTATGCTTCACTAAGTAGAAGCAAATAAATAAGTGTACGTGACCCCAAAGGTCGTTACATAACATAGTTTCAAAAGTAAATAAGTTTGAATGCAAGATAAGTAGTCATGCGAATACAACTCTAAGCAGCGGGTTCTACAGCACGACTAGTACACAGCGGAAGCAACCTCAAGCACCTGATAAATACATGCTTAAAAACGTCAACACAAAGGTTGGTGAGCTATAGTTTAAGTATAACATTATGTAAGGTAGGCCACGAGATTTCAGTGCTACAAAGAGCGTTTCAAAACAGTATGATAAAGTATATGTTAACCGTGGGCACTTGGTAACTAACTTAACGTTTAAGATACCCCCTGAAAGTACACTTGGCGAGTGCGTATGTTTACGAAGTATTAAACACTCGTTGACTGCTAGCGCGACTAGCCCGAGTGGGGATGTCAAACCCTATGGATCCATATCTAAGATTCGCGTTCACCGGTTCATAAACCAATGATTAAACGTTACCGAGCTAAAGGGAATGTTTCTGCCGTTATATAACCCACACATATATAAGTTTAGGTACTCGTGCCTAGTATGTAAAACATAAAATCCGCATGTATTCTCAGTTCCCAAAATAAGTTAAAGTAAAAAGGGAATGCTATAACTCACAATGATATGTAGCGGTAAAGTAGTAGTCGGGAAAGGTGTGCAAGTAAATGGTCCGAAGTCCTCAACCTAAGTCAAATAGTACTAAGTCAGTAAATCGTCTTAAGAGGTTTAAAAGTATGTAATTAAGGTCTTAAGGGTCATCATCATACATCATCAAACAAAAGGCGTAAAGTAAGTTTCGTTTATGAAAGTAGTTTTCAACAAAGTCTGACTTCAGTCAGTCACCACGGCCTCTAACCTTACTGAATTAAGGTGAGACCAGTGGCCATGGCTCCGTCTATGAGTCCCTTAAGTGTGGTAAAATTTACAGAAGCAAACTCGTCTTGGTTTGACCGTGGCGACGGTCTAAGTGCGAGTAGGTCAGAAATTTCTGCACAACGTTAAAGGACATAGTAACGATCGGAGGGCCATAAATCCTAAACCGTAACTCGGATTAAGACGAGTCCTATATGAAAAGTTATCTACTCGAAAAGTTCTATCTAAAAATCAAGGTTAGAACAGCCCAGGTCTACTGGTCTGTTCCAGAAGCATCAGGTCAGTAGGTTTTGGACAGAACAGTGAGTTTAAAAGGGTTCCGGTGGTCTTGGTGCTTGATGTTCATCATGGTTCTCATCCTTGATGCATATAGCTTCAAGTGTACAACTCATTGATGTATCTACATCATCTTAACCAAGTCTTGACCATCATAACCCATGTGCAAGTCTAAGACATGAAGCACAACTCACTTAAGAATTGTATGAAGTTTGATGAACCAAAGTTGCATCAAAGTCTTAGATCTAACACATACATGGACTTTAAAGCTAATAACAAGTTACAAACTTGAAAGTAAACTAACTAATCAAGATCATAAGTAGTAGAACATAGTTCTTAGTTTGATCTTGAAGATCCAAGACTCAAAAGTCTAGATCCAAAGTTATATTAAAAGAAAACTTGTTTGTGTGTTCTTGAACTTTCAAAGTTAACTTAATTTGTTCAAGAGATATGAGATCAAGACTAACTTGTAGTACTTGACCATATAAACTAACTACATGAAATTAAAGTGTATAAAATAAAGAAACAAGTTAATTAAACAAGTAATTAGTTCAAGGGTTGCTCATATTTTAAAGATTCAACCAAAGTTGATCTTTAAGTAAAGTAAACTTTAAGTTTACTTCCATGACTTACAAGTATGTCTTTCAATCAACACAAGAACTTTATAATCTTTGAAACATTATATGTAGAACCTAAACTAGAGAGTTTAGTTCTTGATTGTTCTTGTTAAAACAAGATAAAAGATGAATCAAACTAGAAAGTTAGATTCTTGAAACATGTAAGTAAATAATAACAATTAACAAGACAAGTAACATTAACAACAAAGAACAACAAATGATGATGATGATTAAGGGTTGTTGGTTTGGTTTTTAACAAGAAAAGAAGAAGAGAAAGAGCTTCAAGTTACTTACTATCTTTTAGAGAGAAAGAGAGAAAAGAGAGTAAGTTTGATGAATGTGTGTGAAGTAAAAATGGAACTAGTGAAGAGTGTAAGTAATAAGTGAATGAAAAAAAAAATTTAAACTCCTTCTCATGGCCAAAGCCCACGGTTTTACAGCAGAAATATGGGGGGAAGGATTAGTTTTGTGGTCACTTGCAAGTAAAGCTTCAAAAGTTGGATAAAGAATGGTTATGCATGGGGAAGGTGTGAAACTAGTTTCCAAGTCTTCTTTAACCAACTAGTTCATGAACTAATTGATACTTACAAGTAGTGTTGGGCTAATTAAGTCCACTAATAATGTAGGGTGGGCTTGGAAGTCCAATAACATGAGTCCATTGCACTAACAAAGCCCAAGTTCAAATAAATCACAAGTTAAACCAATTAAAGCCCAAGTAACTAACTAATAGCCTTAGTTAATTAAAATGATTAATAAATTTAATCATGAATGTAAATAATATCTAAAAATATTATTCGTGCAAGTTCCGGGTGTCACAAAGACGTTTCGGGCACTTAAAAGTCAAGTTCGGGCAATCATGGCAACATGTAAATGTAATAACGTACATTCGTTTAATCACACGTATTAATAATAATAATTATTAATAAATAAACGTTGGAAATTCCAGGGTCGTTACATATAGACAGTCTCAGAAAGGTGACCATGAAGAAAAGCATTCTTGACATCTAGCTGATGAATGGGCCAGTGTCGAGAAATGGCAAGACTGAGAACAGTCCGAATGGTGGCCGGTTTAACGACCGGGCTAAATGTCTCATCAAAATCAATACCAACCTGCTGGCTACGACCATTAGCAACTAGTCGAGCCTTATACCTGCTCAAGGTTCCATCAGCATTAAACTTGTGCTTAAACAACCACATGGAGCGAACTATGTTCTTGTCCAAAGGGCGAGGCACAAGAGTCCAAGTACCATTTTTAATTAAAGCATTATACTCTTCGGTCATAGCGTGTTGCCAGTTAGGGTCTTTAAAGGCGTGGGGGTAGGAGGTAGGGATAGGAGAGATGGTAGACACATGGAGGTTTAAACGTTCTACGGGTTTAGTGGTACCAAGTCGGTGATGGGTGATCATGGGATGAGTGGAGGAGGTGTTAGTAGTGGTTAGATTTGGTGGGTTTGCCTGGATTGGAGGGGGTGGTGGTGTAGGAGATGGTGGCTGTGTAGGAGGCGTGGCATTTATGGGTGAGGTAGGTGGTGTGGGAGCGGTAGTAGGAGCGTGATTGTCGGCGAAGCTACGAGAGAACGAGTTGGGTGGTGGATCTAGGAAATCATAGGAAACGGTAGTGGTGGTAGTATTAGGCGAATATTGAGGGGAACCATACGGGAACACGGTTTCATGGAAGGTAACGTGTCGAGATAATATAACTGTGTGGGTGGAGAGATCAAGGCATCGATAGCCCCGATGATTAGATGGGTATCCAAGAAAGATGCATGGAGTAGAGCGGGGAGCGAGTTTGTTGGTTGTGTTTAAATGAGGGTAACAGAGGCAACCGAAGACACGTAGTGTGAAATAGTTTGGTGGATTTTTGTAGAGTCGTTTGTGAGGAATATCGTAGTTAATGGCAGAAGATGGAAGAAGATTTAGAAGGTAGGCGGCCATGTGTAGTGCCTCTGTCCAGAAAGTTGGAGGTAGGTTAGCTTGAAATAGGAGGGTGCGGATTAGGTTATTTATGGTGCGGATCATTCTTTCAGATTTTCCGTTTTGTTGGGAAGTTTGAGTGCAAGATAGTTTAAGTTGAATGCCATTTGATTGGAACAGTTGATGGAAAGGGGTGTTATCGAATTCTCCCCCTTGATCACATTGGAAAGCTTTAATTTCAGTGTTGAATTGTGTTTTAATGAATGCACGAAATTGAACAAATATATTGAATACTTCAGATTTATTGCGTAAAGGAAACACCCATAAATAATGCGAGTAATGATCCAAGAAAATAACATAGTATTTAAAACCACTAAGACTTAAAACTGGAGAAGTCCATAAATTAGAATGAATAATATCAAATGCAGAAGTAACATGCGAACTAGAACTACTGAACGGAAGTCTCACGTGTTTACCAAGTTGGCATGCATGGCAGAACTCGGGAGGCTTTGTTTTGTTACAAGCTATGTAGTTATTAGAAACAAGGCGACGAAATGATTCAACGCTGGGATGTTCGAGACGTTGATGCCAAGTGGTGGCGGTAGTGAGGAGAGCATGTTGGACAATTGTAGATGACTGAGGTGTGAACGGGTAGAGATCTCCGGTGCTGTCACATCGGAGGAGCAGACGATGAGTCACGTAGTCTTTGACAGAAAAACCAAACTCGTCAAAACAAACAGACATTTTATTATCACGTGCAAAACGACGAACAGAAATAAGGTTTTTTACAATGTTAGGTGTAACGAGAACATTAGACAGGTGTAGGGGTCGGTTATCATTAGGCAAAACGCTATGACCAGTGTTGACAACGGGGATGTGGTTCCCGTCACCAACAGCAACAGAAGGATAAATGCAATGATTAAAAACAGTACTTAAATTTGTAATGCTAGAGGTGAGGTGAGTTGACGCACCAGTGTCCATGATCCAACCGGAATTACCATAGTCTGAATGAGTGTTGGCATTAAATGCCTTCGGTATAAAAGTCGCCTGATGTTGCATAGGACCGACAAATGGGCTGTTAGCAGGTGCAGCTAGCCCGCTGAAAAAGTCTATAGGCCCAATACCGTGTTGCTGTCGTTGGGCCATAAGTAAATAATCAAAATTGATATCGAGCAATTGAATGATAATTTATCTTAACTTTCCTATAATCTTCCTTTGATTTCGTGCAGCAAATCAATCTCAGTAAACAAATTAAATGAATTTATTCTTGAGATTCGCTTCCTTCTTGCTTTCTCTGCGTTGATCTTTTATAATAATAAATAAATTAAAGATATGTATCGAATAGAAAATAATGATTTTGCTGTGGTGGCCTTGTTGATGCTCGCAAAAGGCAATTTGTAACAAAGTTGACAAAGTCAATTGTTCTTGCAACAAAGATGAGAGATTTTGTCTTCACATATATTGAAACAAAATTGCTAGTGGTTGACAGAATAATTAATTATCATAGGTGCAGATATTTTGGAAGCTAAAATAAAAGGAATAAGGATAGAATGATTTTACACAAATCGAGAGATGAACTTGATCTTTAATTCCCTTTTTTTCTTTCTTTCTGTTCTCGATTCAACCAAAATATAAATGTATTATACATATATATTTAGCTCTTCGATTGATGGAAGGGACTATCAACTTGTCGATCGGAAGAATAGAAGTACGATGTGGGTGGTGAAGCCATAGATTAATGGTAATAGATTAGGGTTTTCTAGCGTCTGATACCATGTTAGATTATAGAATAATATAGATTGTAGAATAATAGGAAAACTGAATCGTTATTGCTTGCTCCAATATGCTACGTACACCATACATATATAGGACATAAACCTAATAACATATGAACTAAGAGGCCCATTGGGCTATACAAAACATACGGCTAACACTAATGATATAAGTTGCATTTCATGTGATCATCGTGAGTCCTTCATGATCTATTTGGTTGTATTGTTGTGGTTTGGAGAAGAATTTAATTTGAGTGAATAATCATCTTCTGTGTTTTAATCCTTGGTCCAAATGGATAGCATGGTTTGATTCTTGGCACGCTTCGAAGATTTTGAAAGAAAGACTAAATGTGATTATTGCGACTTGTTTATGGCATCTTTGGATTTATCGCAATAACGGTATCTTTGCTTCAAAGTCGTTGAAGAAAAGTCTCATCTTCGATTTAATTTGTAATTGGTCGTATAATTGGATTGTAGCTAGAAGAAAATGTAATGTTTGTCTTGACTCTTGGCTTGTAATGCTTTTGTAATCGTTTTTTAGTCCTTTCTAGTTGCTCGCTAGCAAGGTGTCTTTTTATAAATTTTGCCTTTAAAAAATGTTGACGTTGACTTTGACTTTGTAATTTGAGAAGATTTTTCAAAGTAGATGTTACCTTTGACTTTGTAATTTGAGAGGTTTACAAAATGCGACTTTCTTAAAACTCATCGAATTTGTTTCGAATCCTGAACTTAGAGCATCTTGGGACCTTCTTTATTAAAACGTTTTCGATAGTAAATAGCTTTTCTTAACATGTTTATTAATTTAAAATTTTGTTTATAACCCGCAACTTTACATAATTTATAAATAATAAATATAATTAAATATAACTAATAGTTAATATTTATTAATAATAATAACTACTAAAAATAATTATAATTTAATTTTATAATTTTATCATTAGAGCATGAGCCAATATTGTTCATAGGATTATTTTAATGCCTAAAGGGTATTTTCGTCTTTACACACATACCTAAAAATTTCTTCTGCTTTTTTGCTTCTTCATATATTTGTTCCGTATCCCTTTTCACATTCCCCATTCTTCACTCTGGCTAGAACCTTCTGACGATAGAGACAACTACCGTTCCCTCCTCCAACATCGCCACTGCTGCTATCGCCTACAACGTTTGCCATCGACGCTGCTGATCGGGTCCTTTTAGCGTCAGGTAAAAAGGACACATAGTGTTTTGGGATGCTATATTGTAATTCTCAACACATAGTGTTAGTAAAAAGGATAACCAAGTGTTAATTTCAACACCATAGTCAGAACTGTCTTTACTAACAGTGGTTGCAAAGACAACAGTGTTAATTGTCTTTACGAACAGCGAATAATAAAAATTTCATTTTAGGATCTTGGCTATATATGTAACAGCGGTTAAAATACTAATTTTTTTGCCAAAAAGGATTAATAAAAAGAATTCATAGGCTTATACTTTCATTCACTACATATAAATACGACATAGGAAATCCAAATTACCACTATTATTTTGTAGTGCGTTGGTAACGTGAATTGATGTTGTTTTATTGGAATATCTTGAATTAGAGTTATAATAGGATTTTATTTTATTCTATATTTATCCTAAACTTATTCCTCAAGTTTAGGAGTTCTATTTTGTGTGTGTATATATACACAGTTTGCTTAATGAAAATTATTACGATCCTATCAATTCTATATGGCATCAAGAGCCAATTAAACCTAAAAAAAAAAAAAAATAACAAACTGCCGTTCCAATGGCAGGAGGTGATGAAACTTCTGGCAAGAAAACCGAAACAACCCCAGATACAAATTCACCCTTCTACATACATGCTTCTGATTATCCAAAACAGATGCAGGTTAATGAAACGCTCAATGATAACAACTATGCCGATTGGTCACAAGAGATGATGAATTTTCTCTTTGCCAAGAACAAGGTCGGTTTCGTTGATGGGTCTCTAAAAAGGCCAGAACAAACAGCAGCAGAATACATGTTATGGATGAGATGTGATGCTATGGTGAAAGGGTGGCTAACCACCGCGATGGAGAAAGAAATTCGAAGCAGCGTTAAATATGCCAATGCTGCTTCTGAAATCTGGAATAATTTAAAAGAGAGATTTGGTAAAGAAAGTGCTCCTAGAGCGTATGAATTAAAGCAAACCCTATCGATGACCCATCAAGATGGAACCACCATCTCGGTTTATTACACAAAGCTGCGTGGACTTTGGGATGAGATAGACTCGATTTTATCTATACCAAAGTGTACTTGCGGTCTCTGTACATTTGATGTTGGGAAGAATTCTGTCATGTTGAAAGAAAAAGAACGACTTTACGAGTTTCTCATGGGACTTGATAATCAATTCTCTGTAATCAAAACTCAAATTCTTGCCATGAATCCTCTACCAAACCTAGGGAACGCCTACCACCTAGTAGCCGAAGATGAACGACAAAGAAGCATCTCAACAGAAAAGAGACCGAGCCAAGATGCTGCTGCCTTTAAAACATGGACACTGACACGAAAAGAAGGAATTAAAGGACAAAAGCAACACAGTTTCGCTCCAAGGGATACCAAACGTGTTGAAACCAAAGAAACCTGTACAGTGTGTGGAAAAGAATGGCATGTATCAGATGGGTGCTTCAAAAGGATTGAGTTGTTGGTTATAGTTTTGGTTAGAAGATGAATATGGTTGCTAGCTATATTGGTAAAATGGATGTTATCCCACATAGGTGGGAGGAAGAACTTGGAAGGAGGTGACTTGGTTATAAAAGGAGTGTTAAGCCTCACTTCCAAATTGCACCAATCAATACACTTTAAGTATTTGATTATTTCTTTCTTTCTTACCCTTGTTTGAGAGTTGTATTAGTTAAATATTTTGGAGAGTGTAGTTGGCTTAAGAGAGTCGTCTATATCATTGTAACAATTTGTGATATAGTGTATTTTCTCTCTTTGGGGGCCGGTGGTTTTTCTCCTGTTTTGGAGTTTCCACGTTAAATCTTGTGTTGTGTATTGTTCTTATTTCTTTACTATTATTGTTGGGCTGGGTGGTGGGAATTAGTGAGACCGTAATTTCCCAACAACTGGTATCAGAGCGTCAGGTTTGACGGGGGTCTCGGTTATAGGAGTCGAAGTATGCTCTGTGGTTGCCACGTGAGTGGATCGTCCACATCAGAAACGAGTTCTATTGATCGTATAGGGTATCTGGTTAGACAATATTTTTTCTGATTCGTAGTAATAGTTGGATTTGTTAGTGGCCTAGTTGTGGATTTCCGATTTAAAGGGTCCTGGCTACCTGCTACATCTTTTGGCTATTCGAAACGTGAGCAAAATCAGAGAAAGTGTTGTTTATAGGATACGGATACGATGTCGAAGTTCAGTCCAATGAGGTTTGATGTAGAGAAATTTGATGGGATGATCAATTTTGGCTTATGGCAGGTTCAAGTCAAGGATGTGTTGATTCAGTCCGGTTTACACAAGGCTTTGAAGGGTAAACCCACCCTTGTTCCTGGCAGTGATTCTAGCAGTAAGTTCGATGAAGAAGAATGGGATGATATGGATTTGAGGGCAGCAAGTGCGATTCGTTTGTGTCTTGCAAAGAACGTGCTTGCAAATGTGCACGGGTTATCAACGGCAAAGGAGCTTTGGGTTAAACTAGAGCAGTTGTACCAGGGCAAGGGCATCTCAAATCGGTTGTGTCTTAAAGAACAATTTCATACTCTGCGTATGGATGGGGGTTCAAAGATTTCAGATCATCTAAGTATTCTTAACGGTATTGTTTCAGAACTGGAGGCTATTGGAGTTAAAACGGATGATGAAGATAAAGCTTTGAGGTTGATATTATCTTTATCATCGTCTTATGAACACATGAAACCTATTTTGATGTATGGGAAGAAAACTCTGAAGTTTGAAGACGTTACTAGCAAGCTCCTATCCGAGGAGAAAAGACTGGAAGGTAACGGGGTCTCGTCATCAGGAGATACGATAGTGTTGTGTTCGGATAGGCAGAAGAGAAACTCTAGAAAGAATCTGACATGCTGGAAGTGCGGGAAGACTGGACATGTAAGGGTTAATTGTCCCGGTGGAGCTAATCCGGCAAATGGCTCCAAAGACGCTAACATTGTCTCCGTTGTTACGGAGAGTGACGAATTCCTCTGAAGTCACGTCATCCTCATGGTGTGTCCGCGCCACCATGGAAAGGGATATTCGTTAGCGGTTCCACAAATTGTACATGGGCATTGGTTTGGCGTTGATGCAAGGTGTGTGGTGGAAACTGATGTTGTAGCTGATGAAACTTCCAGGGAAAGCCAAACAGGAAGTTGCACCATAACTGTTCAGCTGGTTATACAACATGTGCCGAGGTGAAATGCTTGGAATGTGATATTCTAAGTGCTATACTCTTTATGGTGGAGTATGATAATTCTGTTAAGAGTTATGATTGTCTGTTATGACAATGATTGTCGGGTCTTGACAATATTCGATGAAGATGCAAATTTTATTTCCTGGGTTAGAGATAATGTCAGCGGCATGAAGATAAGGATCTTGAAGTTGTCGTCAAGGAAGCATCTACGTCGGTTATCCTTGCAATGTGGAAGCATGGTTATCTTCTTCTATCCAAAAGGTGGAGATTTGTTGGTTATAGTTTTGGTTAGAAGATGAATATGGTTGCTAGCTATATTGGTAAAATGGATGTTATCCCACATAGGTGGGAGGAAGAACTTGGAAGGAGGTGACTTGGTTATAAAAGGAGTGTTAAGCCTCACTTCCAAATTGCACCAATCAATACACTTTAAGTATTTGATTATTTCTTTCTTTCTTACCCTTGTTTGAGAGTTGTATTAGTTAAATATTTTGGAGAGTGTAGTTGGCTTAAGAGAGTCGTCTATATCATTGTAACAATTTGTGATATAGTGTATTTTCTCTCTTTGGGGGCCGGTGGTTTTTCTCCTGTTTTGGAGTTTCCACGTTAAATCTTGTGTTGTGTATTGTTCTTATTTCTTTACTATTATTGTTGGGCTGGGTGGTGGGAATTAGTGAGACCGTAATTTCCCAACAAGGGTATCCAGAATGGTGGCCCGGAAATAAGAAAAGGGAAGTGACGAAACCAAAGGCTTCCTTCGCTAATTCTGATGACGTTTCACCTGTTCCTGGATTGACAAGGGAGCAGTATGACACTTTTATTAGACATTTTTCAGAAGCACGAACGTTTGGTAAGGAGGCAAATAACTCAAAAGCTTATATGAACGCCAAAGGTAATAACGATAATGATTGGCTTATTGATTCTGGATCCACGGAACATATCACCTTTGAAAGTGATATCCTCGAGAATAAAGTTACCAATAATCTTGAAACCCCTGTCATCATTCCAAATGGAGACGCCATACCCGTTCAAGGACGGGGTGATTGTCTACTAACAGGAGGATCAAAAATAAATGGAGTCCTTTACATTCCACAATTTACTTGCAATCTACTATCCGTTAGTCGCCTTAGCAAGGATCTTAAATGTGCCGTAAAGTTTTTTCCTGATTTTTGTATTATGCAGAAAATTGGCACGAGAAGCTTGATTGGTGCGGGTAAGTGCAAAGGGGGACTTTACCGGATGGGGATGCTTGGACAGAAGAGAAGTGCTATGACAACCACCATTGATATTTGGCATAAAAGACTAGGGCATGCTTCCAGTGATAAATTAGCGCATATTGATTTTCTTACACATAGTACTTTCAAGCAATTTTATGATTCTTGTTCTAAGGCTAAACATACACGACTTTCGTTTCCTAATAGTAATATTAAGTCTACTGATTGTTTTGAGTTAATTCATTGTGATATATGGGGAAAATATCGTGTGCCATCACTAACGGGTGCCAATTATTTCCTTACCATTGTCGATGATTATAGCCGAATGGTTTGGGTTTTTCTACTTAAATTCAAACATGAAGCTAGTGGTTATTTAGTGAAATTTATCAACATGATAAAAACACAGTTTAACAAGACCATTAGAAGAGTCCGTAGCGATAATGGTGGGGAATTCACGTCAATTGAGATGCGTGACTTTTATAACAATAATGGCATTGTAATTGAAACATCTTGTCCACATACTCCACAACAAAATGGTGTTGTGGAGCGTAGACATAGATATCTTCTTGAAACAGCTAGAGCTTTGATGTATGAAGCCAATGTTCCAAAGAGATTTTGGGGTGAATGCGTGTTGGCTGCAACCTTTGTGATTAATCGTCTACCATCAAAGGTACTTAAAAACAGGACACCTTATGAGCTCGTGTTTAAACAGAAACCCGAATACACTGGAATGAAAGTTTTTGGATGTCTTGTATACCATCGAAATACCTCCACTCATGGGGATAAGTTCGAGGTAAGAGGGAGACCGGGAATATTTATTGGATATCCATTAGGAGTTAAAGGTTATAAGATCTATGATCTAACAGACAAGAAGATAGTTGTCTCACGCGATGTTAAATTTATCGAGGACAACTTTCCGTTTGCTACTTCACATAAAGAAGACCTTGAAACCAATGACAAGTTTGATATATTTCCAATTGAAGATTCACTAGGAACTCAGACTACACACCATGATATTCAATTGGATCATGGAGACATCCAAGATGGGCCACAATCAGATGGGCCACATGATGATTTAGAACCACAAGACACTTCAATTGACTTGGCTGATCAACACGAAAATCAAGATGACCAGATTCAAGATAATGCGGGTAGACCAGTAAGGCATAAATCGCAACCAAAACATCTCGATGACTACGTCGTCACTCTTCCCCCTTCGGTTGATAACGCACTTACCGCACCAAATCCAGCTATCTCTACGGTACATTCCTTGACCAATTTTATTACTTATGACTCATTTTCTGATTCTCATAAGGCTTTCCTAGTTTCTATTGATTCGCATGATGAGCCAAAATTTTACCATCAAGCGGTCACTAAAGAATGTTGGAAAGAGGCGATGAAAAGAGAGATTCAAGCTCTTGAAGATAATGGAACTTGGAGACTTGAAACTTTACCTGAAGGAAAGCGTGCTATTGACTCCAAATGGGTATACAAAATTAAATTCAAACCCAATGGAGACGTTGAAAGATACAAAGCGCGTCTCGTTGCTAAAGGGTTTACCCAAACAGAGGGAGTGGACTATCACAATACTTTTGCCCCTGTTGCCAAGCTTGTTACGGTACGTACTCTTCTCACCATTGCCGTCAAACGCGATTGGCTCATACACCAACTCGACGTGAACAATGTGTTCCTACATGGTGATCTAAATGAGGAAATTTATATGAAAGTCCCACAAGGTTTTCGTAAAGACGGGGATACAAGGGTTTGTCGTCTACAAAAATCCATTTATGGTCTTAAGCAGGCGTCCCGGAATTGGTATCATAAATTCACATTCTCGTTAGTTACCCTTAATTTTAAACAGTCAAAGGCAGACCATTCTCTCTTTGTTTATCAAAATGACAAATCCTTTGTCGCTGCACTCATTTATGTGGATGATGTAATCCTTGTTGGGAATGACACTACGAAAATACAACAAACGAAAACTGAACTTGATCACCAATTCAGTATTAAGGATCTTGGAGATCTCAAATATTTCCTTGGCATTGAAGTTGCTCGAACCCCGGAAGGGTTGGTTTTAAGTCGACGTAAATACATTCTTGATATTCTCAAGGACTGTGGTGTTGAAGGAGCTCGGGCTAGTTTTTTTCCTATGGAACAAAATCATAAACTAGATAAATGTGAGTCTGCAACCAAGGTTGACGCTGAACGTTATCGACGAACCATTGGTCGCTTGTTATATCTTCAAGCTACTCGACCAGATGTCACTTACGCAGTCAATGTTTTATCGCAATTTATATCTGATCCTCGACAGCCTCACTTGGATGCTGTCCATCGAATACTACGTTATTTGAAAGCTACAGCTGGACAAGGCATATTATTACCACAGATAGGCACTTTCGATCTTAATGCCTACTGTGATTCAGATTGGCTAGGCTGTCCGTATACAAGACGATCCAGAACAGGTTATGTTTTACTCCTTGGTGGCTCTCCGATCTCGTGGAAAACAAAGAAGCAGTCGGTGGTTTCCCGTTCTTCTGCGGAAGCTGAGTATCGTGCAATGGCAACTACAGTTAGTGAAGTTTTGTGGGTGCGGTGGCTATTAAAAGAATTGGACGTTTCTTCAGCTGGCCTGACACCCTTGTTTTGTGACAACCAAGTTGCTCGACATATCGCTAACAATCCAGTGTTTCATGAGCGTACTAAACACGTTGAGATGGATTGTTATTTTGTCCGTGAACGTGTTGAGTCGCAAGAAGTTCATCCTTGTTCCATCGACACTAAAGATCAGATTGCCGATCTACTTACTAAAGGATTAAGCACTAAACAATTGCAATTTTTACTTGGCAAGTTGGGCATTCGAAATCTTCATGCTTCAACTTGAGAGGGAGTATTGGAATATCTAGAATTAGAGTTATAATAGGATTTTATTTTATTCTATATTTATCCTAAACTTATTCCTCAAGTTTAGGAGTTCTATTTTGTGTGTATATATATACACAGTTTGCTTAATGAAAATTATTACGATCCTATCAATTCTATATGTTTGGTAAACTTTTTGTTGTTTTCTAACCTAATTTGCTGTTCATATATGCAGTTATAGATGCATGATTTTCTGTTCTATTTCACAAGTTTATATTTCGGTCATCTTGCGCCTTAGAAGATCAGCAATCATCAAATGAAGCATGTGTCCGACTTCAACCTAAAGGTAAACAACTGCCCTTTTGCGAATTTTTTGATGGACATTGTATATAAGTACACGCTTTCTTTGTGGATTCATGTTTTAACTGCCCTGTTGCATTCACTACAAGAAAAAAGGCCTTTAGTGACGAGAGCTATTTGGTCACTGAGTGTGCAAATATGGTCAGTAAGTCAAATTAGTGACCAATTTAAATTGGTCACTTCTCGTCACTATAGATCCGTCACAAAAAAATGTTAGAGACCAAAATTCTTATTTGGCCACTATAGTGACCAACTACTTATGGTCACTAATATTAGTGACAAAAGAAAATAGTCACTAAAATTTGCCAATAGTAACCAAAAAGTGGTCACTTTTTTCAATAATGACCAAGAATAGTCACAATTTAGGGACCAAAAAGTGGTCACATGTTAGAGACCAAAAAGTGGTCACTATTTTTCTATTAGTGACCAAAAGATGCTCACAATTATTAATCCTTCATAGTGGCATAATATGATACGACTTTTCATAGTATGCTATAATTGTTTTTGCACTCAATTAATCTTAGACTTATAGTATATCCAGAAACAAACACAAACACAACATAATAGTTTACTTCATTACATGCTTTCATCAATGTAAACGTTCTTTGAATAACTTCATACTTAAAAAAAAGCAGAAATACTCACTGAATAACTGCATACTAATTCTATCGAAATAAACGGACAATAATTATATGTAAATGTGCAGGTCTTTCTTATCAGACTAATGATCATTCTTTGAAGGAACCATTTTCAGGCTTTAAGACCTCAATGAAGGTAATGAGATGTCGTTCCCTTTGTGCAAAAGTTATCTTTCCATAGCTGAAAAAGAATCTTCAAAGCTTTTCTTTTCAAAGATCGCATACAGGTAAATATGTTGGCCACTGACACTACAACCACTTTGAAGCAGATGCCTTCTTGGTTGACCTAGACACCTAGTATAGACAAACTATTAGTAAAAAGATATGAAGCTTCACAAAGCATTTTATACATAGAAACAAGAACTCCTACTACAGACAACAACAACAACAACAATACCCAATCCCACAAAAGTGGGGTATGGGAGAGGTGGGTGTAGACAATCATTCCTTGTACTCTAGATTAGAAGGAAGTCACTACTCCACAGGCGGGTATAGAACCCGCGCCTAGATAAGGTCGTCCCTCCCTCTACTCTAGAGCAAAAGAGATTGCTTCCAAAAAGGACCTCCGGCCAGAAGTGCTCATAAAAACGAAATAGATAGGGCAAAAGATATGTACCTGTAAGAGTTATGTGCGCCTAGCAAGATGCAACCAAACACAGTAACCAAAAAGGGAACACATATAGCAGTATTGCACAACAATAGGGCAAATAGCATGAATCATATAGAGCACAAAACCATTTAAATTCAAGTAGACATACAGACAAACAAAATAAATAAATATATATATGTATATATATATATATATATATACACACACGCACCACACATAAGCATGGATAAAAACCCATGCTTAAACATATATACATATAGATAAATTCGTAGATACATATACCTAGGTACAGAAACAAGACAGACAAGCATACATACACCAGTACATGTTACTTAGATACATAGATACATATATAGATATGTGTATATGTATAGATAAATTCGTAGATATATATACCTAGGTACAGAACCAAGACAGACAAGCATACTTACACCAATACATGTTACTTAGATACATAGATACATATATAGATACACACATATGCAACGGTACATATATATAGCCTAAATACATATAAATAGATACAGGTGCATATATACTATGTGGAGGGGTATAAATAGTGTAACTATAGAATAACTAGTTATAGTTATATATGTAGTTGTACAATAAATGTAATAAAAACATTGAAAAAAAAAAGAACTCCTACTACAGAGTAACCTAAATAACATGGGTTATATGAAAACATATCAGGTCATATGAAAACATATCAGGTTATATGAAACCAATTTCTAAAGAAAGCTATCACTTCAATCTTGAAAATGAATATAGTGATTACCCTGAAATATGTGCCTAAAGCGCCACTCATTTCCATGCAAATTCTTGACTATGAGCTCTTGTGTTGAATGTTGATTTGACATGTCCTGCAGTCAGATAACGATAGAAGCTTAAGGAATAAAAAGAAAACAGAATGAATTACGAGCCATTTTCAAGTACTCGTTTCAGAAGCAGTGGAGGAGGGAATTCATCGGCATGGCGTCTCTGAAACAGAAAACCTGCCATGAGTCATTCATTACATTTTCATTACAAAAAAGCACAACATAAAAGTTAACTTCATTACATTTTTTCATTTTCAACAGAAATATGCTATTAGACTATAAGAGGCGTCACCTGAATGTTTTAAACCTGACGTCAGCATTACGAGTGGGACACTCTTATTACGAGCAAACCGGCATACCTTCTCATCTCTAATGCCTACCCCATCAGAACTAATCTGTTAAAATGAATCGTCGAAACTTCAAATAAATCTCAACTCGCTATAAATAAATAAACTGGCATTACCTTCGGTCTTCCTAAAGGATTCCGATCTAAGATATCAGTTCCGACATTACAGATCAGCAATTCAGGGTCAAATGCATGCCCTGTAACTTAAAGTTGTATTCCAAGGACCAATAACAGTGAGTGTGGGGCAAAAATGCATTTAACAGAACATCTAAAATCTTGAAAAATAATCCTTGCCTGAGGTGCTTCATCCATCATCATCAAGTGCCTCATCCAGCTTGAAAAGATGTTCATAAAATATAACATATTAATAATGTATAGTTATAAGCAAAAATAATTACATAAGCAAAACAACTGGTGAAATAATGGATGAAGTGACTCACTAGAACTTCAACTTTCTGATCAATATATCTTCTGGCTTCATATTCCTAATATATCAACTGAAGAGTTTCTGCACGATCACAACATGTCTGCAACCATAACACAAATGGATAATTAAATAGAAGTGAGTTAATACACTAATACAAATGTGGTCAATATAGGTGAAGATAAATAATTATCTGATGGCCGCACGCCATATCCTTTTGGTTAGTAAGGTAAATTGTGCGTACCTGCAAGGCTCCCTTGCGATATCAACATTCATATCGACATGTAAAGTTGATACACACACACACACATCTATAAGTTATGAAATATAGTCTTATTGCTTACCTGAAAATTATCGAAGTCACGAGCAGGGATGTTATCATCAAATTCTCTCATTATGTCCCATGGCCCATCTCCAACTCTAACTAATACGATAGAAAGCGGAAGCTTGCTGTAAAAAAGGTATAAAATTTGAGAAAACATCAACGACTTAATCTTTAAAGGATGCTGATATGTACAAAAGTTTGCAGATAATCACCTAGCTTGAACTATGGCGTTTACAATTCTCTGTTCTTGTGGACTCAAATGACCAGGCTCGATATCAACACTTCTTGTTACCTGCATAGTAATAATAATTATTCATGATCATGACTAAGATATGAAGTAATATATATATATATATATATATATATATATATATATATATATATATATATATATATATATATATATATATATATATATATATATATATATATATATATATATAATCGCAATTTCCTGATGAATAAGAATATCATGATGAACATACATGCTTAGATCACCATCAGGGTCCTCTATTAGTCAAACATGTTTCACAATTGAAAAAAATGACTAAATAATCAATACGCTTTAAACGTCACATACATCAAGATAACTCATATCATCCTCATTACGTGTAGAAACTACAACCACATCTTCTGATTTGATCACGATGTCTTCAACCTCTTCAGAATCATCGTCATTCTAAAAAACAAATATCAAAGAGTTTCATAGATGTAACTTTAACCATAAATTCAAAATAACAGATAGAAGTTTAAATAGAGAAATATGCAACTTACGTTTCAACTATAAACAAATAGGACTCCATTCTGCATAGGACTCCATTCTGCATACACTCATGCCTTCAGTAACTTAAAGAGGCAAAACAAACATATGTTAAGGTAGGTTCGCATTTTGATTTTAACAAACTGGAACAGAAATCACTGCATATATTATTTAGCAAAGCAGAAGTATTCTATTGCGTCAAAATATACTAACTGGATATGCTTAATCAAATATACTTGAATCTAAATTGTTTTCAATTGATGATAAATCAGTTATACTAACATAATTTTACTAATAAGCGTCACATTGATGACACATGTAACGACCCTGGAATTTCCAACATTTATTTATTAATAATTATTATTATTAATACGTGTGATTAAACGAATGTATGTTATTACATTTACATGTTGCCTTGATTGCCCGTACTTGACTTTTAAGAGCCCGAAACGTCTTTGTGACACCCGGAACTTTCACGAATAATATTTTTAGATATTATTTACATTCATGATTAAATTTATTAATCATTTTAATTAACTAAGGCTATTAGTTAGTTACTTGGGCTTTAATTGGTTTAACTTGTGATTTATTTGAACTTGGGCTTTGATTAGTTAATGGACTCATGAATTAAGACTTGTAAGCCCACCCTACCTTTAAGTGGGCTTAGTTAGCCCACTCTTTCAAAGTGTAAGTATCACTTTAACTTGTAACTAGTTAGTTAACTTAGTAAGGAATCAAGGTACTTGTTCATTCCCATGCAAACACCCATTTTATCCAACTTTTGAAGCTTTACATGCTAGAGACCACCAAACAAAGCCCTCCCCCCTTTGTGAGCTGCTACTGGCCGAAATTTTGAGGCCTTGGGAGTGCCTTTTTGTTTCATTTTATGTAATACTACTTCACTTGTATTCCCTCCTATTCAAACACACACTTTACTTGCTTCATTTTCTCTCTTTCTCTCATCTTGTAAGTGACTTGAAACAATTAATTCTCTTCTCTTTTTACTTCTAAAAACCGAAATCTACATCTTCATCATCATCATTCTTTTATTTAAATGTTACTTGTCTTTGATTACTAGTTATTTAAATCATGTTGTTGTTACTTACTTTGTAGTTTCTTGTTACTTAATTTCTAGCTTTCAAGAATCAAACTTACTAGTTTGAATTCTTCATAATATTTTGTGTTTTCAAGAACAAACAAGAACTAAGCTTACTAGTTTATGTTCTACATATGTTGCATCAAAAGATTTAAGTTCATGGTTTTATAAAATCATACTTGTAAGTCATGGAAGTAAACTTAAAGTTTACTTTACTTAAAGATCAACTTTGGTTGAATCTTTAAAAAGTATGAACAACCATGAATCTTTTTCTTGTTTATTTAAGTTTACTTCTTCAATTTATGCACTTTAATTTCATGTAGTTAGTTTATATGGTCAAGTACTACAAGTTAGTCTTGATCTCATATCTCTTGAACAAATTAAGTTAACTTTGAAAGTTCAAGAACACACAAACAAGTTTTCTTTAAATATAACTTTGGATCTAGACTTTTGAGTCTTGGATCTTCAAGATCAAATTAAGAACTATGTTCTACTACTTATGATCTTGATTAGTTAGTTAACTTTCAAGTTTATAGTTCATGTATGTGTTAGATCTAAGACTTTGATGTAACTTTGGTTCATCAAACTTCATACAACTCTTAAGTGAGTTGTGCTTCATGTCTTAGACTTGCACTAGGGTTATGATGGTCAAGACTTGGTTAAGATGATGTACATACATCAATGAGTTGTACACTTGAAGCTATATACATCAAGGATGAGAACCATGATGAACATCAAGCACCAAGACCACCGGAACCCTTTTAAACTCACTGTTCTGTCCAAAACCTACTAACCTGATGCTTCTGGAACAGACCAGTAGACCTGGGCTGTTCTAACCTTGATTTTTAGATAGAAATTTTCGAGTAGATAAATTTTCATATAGGACTCGTCTTAATCCGAGTTACGGTTTAGGATTTATGGCCCTCCGATCGTTACTATGTCCTTTAACGTTGTGCAGAAATTTCTGACCTACTCGCACTTAGACCGTCGCCACGGTCAAACCAAGACGAGTTTGCTTCTGTAAATTTTACCACACTTAAGGGACTCATAGACAGAGCCATGGCCACTGGTCTCACCTTAATTCAGTAAGGGTAGAGGCCGTGGGGACTGACTGAAGTCAGACTTTGTTTTAAGCTACTTTCATAAACGAAACCTACTTTACACCTTTTGTTTAATGATGATTGATGATGACCCTTAAGACCTTAAATACATACTTTTAAACCTATTAAGACGATTTACTGACTTAGTACTATTTGACTTAGGTTGAGGACTTCGGACCATTTACTTGCACACTTTTCCCGACTACTACTTTACCGCTACATATTATTGTGAGTTATAGCATTCCCTTTTTACTTTAACTTATTTTGGGAACTGAGAATACATGCGGATTTTATGTTTTACATACTAGGCACGAGTACTTAAACTTTATATATGTGTGGGTTATATAACGGCAGAAACATTCCCTTTAGCTCGGTAACGTTTAATCATTGGTTTTTGAACCATGAACGCGAATCTTAGATATGGATCCATAGGGTTTGACATCCCCACTCGGGCTAGTCGCGCTAGCATTTAACGAGTGTTTAATACTTCGTAGACATACGCACTTGCCAAGTGTACTTTCAGGGGGTATAAACGTTAAGTTAGTTACCAAGTGCCCACGGTTAACATATACTTTATCATACTGTTTTGAAACGCTCTTTGTAGCACTGAAATCTCGTGGCCTACCTTACATACTGTTATACTTAAACTATAGCTCACCAACCTTTGTGTTGACGTTTTTAAGCATGTATTTCTCAGGTGCTTGAGGTTGCTTCCGCTGTGTAATAGTCGTGCTGTAGAACCCGCTGCTTAGAGTTGTTATCGCATGACTACTTATCTTGCATTCAAACTTATTTACTTTTGAAACTATGTTATGTAACGACCTTTGGGGTCACATACACTTATTTATTTGCTTCTACTTAGTGAAGCATGCTTTTGAAATGTAAAACATTTGATGTCGGTTATGACATCACCTTTTTATCGTGAATGCAACTTCTTTAATTACAGCATATAGTACTTAACCTTGTAATGATCCTGTTGTTGATGATTCGTACACGATGGTTTTGTACGGGGCATCACATTTGGTATCAGAGCATTGGTTGTAGGGAATTAGGTTGCATTAGTGAGTCTAAGACCGACCCGAGTAGGATTCACTAATAGGACTAATCTACAACTTGCTAGTTTACTTGTTTCCGCTGAACTTACTGCATGCTGCTGCTTACTTTTTCCGCTATATGCCGTATGCTACCTACCTGATTTCACTACTGCATGATGCTACTTGCTTTTGATTGCATGCTACTTTCATACGAATTACTGTTATTGCCATGCTAGTTACCGTTATACATGATTTAAACTGTTGGCCTATTATTTGCTTGCTTTATGACATACTGACATGGAAAATTTATTTTTCCTTGTTCAGATGTCGGATGTTCCACCTGCTGGCATTTCGGGCAGTACAGACTCAGACCCCGTCGCCCTACCTACTGCTACACCTGCTGCTGCTACTGTCGATACACCGGCCCCGACACCCACTAGTGATCCCGGTGCTTCTACTTCCGGAGCTGGTACTAGTGCACCTGCCCCAGTGTCTGCTCCCGGACCCTCGAGGACACAGCCCCGCGTTGGTGGTATTGAGATCCCCGCGGAGTTCGGGGAAGGGCCGTTTCGTAACCACATGCGCACGCCTTGCCGACGCACTCCCGACGGATGTTTAGTCGTGATTCCGCCAGGCAGACACAAACAGATGTTGGCTGCCTTCGGACGCTTCGGATTACCAGCTCAGCCACCAGTGTCACCACCACACGATTCGGATGACTCATCATCCGCCAATTCTTCATCATCAGATGACTCCAGCGATGATGAGGATCCTGCTGATAGACCTATTCATGCACCCTCCACCCCGCCGAAGAAGCGGTACCGTTTAGACGGCACCGTCATTCCAGGGGTGAATGGAGGTCGTGCTTTTACTGACGCATTTGGCCATCGTCGTAGGGTTACTGCTCGTAAACGAGTTGTGTCATACCCTGCCGACCCACAGATACGTAAGGTTCCCCGTTACGTATTGACTATTCCTGGAACCGTACCACCTAGATTTAGATACGGACCACTTACATCTAGGGACGTACCGTCTACATCCGGAGCCGGACCATCTACATCAGCACCACCGGCACCACCCGCACCACCCGCCCCACCTGCACCGCCTGCCCCACCAGCTCCCTCTAACGAGGAACTGATGAGGGAGATTGAGACTCTCCGAGCTCGAGTCACTGAGCTCGAGGAGCAGTTGGCTCGAGGAGCAGTTCACCCGCCTTCACCGTAGGACTTTGTATTTAGATTTCATGATGTAATCTAGATATAGTTTCATGTATTTCATATGTATTGTACGAACTTATTCAGATGTATGAAACTTATTATTATTAATGAATGGAACTTTGCATTATTTAATTCTTGCACGATGTTCTATTTACATTGCTGTACGATGATTCTGTGGTATTTGTACCTAGATGCATTATTTAATAACATGTGATGTTTTGATTCCATGTTGGTCACTATATACTGTATTATTACTACTTGCATGCTGGATTTTGACTTGGGTCAAAAATTTTGTTTAGAATACCATGGCTAACAGAAGATCCACACCTACCGCCGCCCAGATTGAGGACATGATCAACGAACGGGTCGCTGCAGCCCTAGCAGAAAGAAATCTCGAAGCTCCACTGCCACCACCACCGGTTATTCCACCCGTTCGAAATGGGTGTACATACAAGGAATTCCAGAGCTGCAAACCGCATAACTTCAGCGGCACCGAGGGACCAGTTGGTCTCACCAGATGGTTCGAAAAACTTGAATCAGTATTCCGAGTTAGCAACTGTTCGGAGGACAATAAGACCAAGTTTGCATCTTGCACGCTATCAGACGGCGCGCTAACGTGGTGGAACACGTTAGCTCAAGCGAAAAGTATCGATGAGGCGTATGCTACGCCATGGGAGGAATTCAAGGCGGCTATGATTGATGAGTATTGTCCGAGAACCGAAATTCAGAAGATGGAAATCGAATTTATGCAGTTAAAGGCCGTAGGGAACGACCTTAACAGTTACAACCGTAGGTTTTTGGAGTTGGCTCTTATGTGTCCGACCATGGTCACCCCCGAATTCAAGCGCATGGAGAAATACTTCTCGGGACTCCCTAAGTCCATCAAAGAAAATGTCACCTCATCCAAACCACCGAATGTTCCCGAAGCAATGCGCATGGCGCATACTCTCCTGAATCAAATCATCCTTGACGAGCCGGAGAAGGCTAAGTTTGAAGCCGGTAGTAGTGAAAAGAGGAAATGGGACAACAACCATAACAACTACAACCACAACAACAACAACAACAACAACAACAACAGGGGGAGAAACTACGATCAAACCCCCGCCAAGAGGCACAACAACGGTGGAAACCCTAATCCCAACAAAAACACCAACACCAACCCGAACTACAAAGGAACCTTACCACAATGCAAGCGGTGCTACAAGCACCATACTGGATATTGCAATGTTGTCTGTGAGAAGTGCCAACGGGCTGGGCATATCGGAAAGGACTGCAAGGTCACCACTTTGAATGGGAAACCGAACACCAATGGACCGAAGAAGTGCTACGAATGTGGACAGACGGGCCATTTCAGAAACGCGTGCCCAAACAAGCGAAAAGACGGAGGACCACCCCGAGGTAGAGCCTTCAATGTTAATGCAAGGGATGCACGCGATAACCCCGACTTGGTGACAGGTATATTCAAAATCAACAATCTTTTAGCTTCTGTCTTGTTTGATACTGGTGTGGATAGAAGTTATGTATGTAGACATTTTTGCGATAAGATTAATTGGTCATTAGTCCCGTTAAAAGAGAGTATGCTTGTCGAGGTCGCAAATGGAAAACTTGAAAAGGTTGACCATATTAGTCGTGGAGCTGTTATCAACATAGCTGGTGCAGATTTCAAAATTGACTTGATACCTATCAAACTGGGAAGTTTTGACGTGATCGTTGGTATGGATTGGTTGAGCAAGATAAAGGCCAATATTATCTGTGGAGATAAAGCACTTCGCATACCACAAGGAGATGGCGAACCACTGGTTATCTATGGAGAGAGATGTACCTCGAAGTTGAACCTCATTAGTTGCGTGAAAGCGCAAAAGATTATGAAGAAGGGACGTTTTGCTGTCCTAGCACATGTGAAAGCGGTAGAAACTGAGGTGAAGAGCGTGAACGACGTTCGAATTGTGAACGAATTTTTTGATGTCTTCCCAGAGGAATTGCCTCGATTACCGCCGCAGAGAGCAGTAGAGTTTCAGATTGATTTAGTGCCAGGAGCTGCACCTGTAGCTCGCGCACCTTATAGACTCGCACCTTTCGAGATGCAAGAATTACAGAGTCAACTACAAGAGCTACTTGACCGAGGATTTATCCAACCAAGTTTCTCGCCTTGGGGCGCACCTGTGTTGTTTGTAAAGAAGAAGGATGGATCTTTCCGTATGTGTATCGACTACCGTGAACTCAACAAATTGACAATCAAGAATCGGTATCCTCTTCCACGAATTGACGATCTTTTTGATCAACTACAAGGATCGAGCGTTTATTCAAAGATCGATTTGCGATCCGGCTATCACCAGTTGAGGGTGAAGGAAAGTGACATGACGAAGACTGCATTCAGAACCCGTTATGGTCATTATGAGTTTCTCGTGATGCCATTCGGTTTGACAAATGCACCTGCCGTGTTCATGGACCTCATGAATCATGTCTGCAAGCCTTACTTGGACAAGTTTGTTATCATCTTCATAGATGATATCCTCATCTACTCTAAGAGCGAAGAAGAACATGAGCAACACCTCCGACTAGTACTTGAACTCTTGAGACAAGAACAACTTTATGCCAAATTCTCCAAGTGTAAATTTTGGTTGAAGGAAGTACAGTTTCTGGGTCATGTTGTGAGCGACCAGGGTATCAAAGTTGATCCCGCCAAGATTGAAGCCATCAGCAAGTGGGAGACCCCCACTACTCCGACTCATATTCGCCAATTCCTAGGTCTCGCCGGTTACTACCGAAGGTTCATTGAAGGATTTTCTCTGATTGCGCGTCCTTTGACCGCACTGACTCACAAGGGCAAGAAGTTCATTTGGGAACCCGCACACGAATCAGCATTCTAAACTTTGAAGAAGAAGTTAACCTCCGCACCTATCCTATCACTTCCTGAAGGCAGTGACGACTTTGTTGTTTATTGTGATGCATCGAAGAGTGGTTTTGGTTGTGTACTGATGCAACGATCAAAGGTTATTGCCTATGCCTCCCGCCAATTGAAGATTCACGAGCGGAACTACACTACGCATGATCTTGAACTTGGAGCCGTTGTCTTTGCGCTCAAATTGTGGAGACATTATTTGTATGGAACTAAGAGCACTATCTTCACCGATCACAAGAGTCTCCAGCACATCTTCGATCAGAAGCAACTGAATATGAGACAGCGTCGATGGATCGAGACGCTCAACGACTACGATTGTGAACTCCGTTATCACCCTGGCAAGGCCAATGTTGTAGCTGACGCTTTAAGCCGAAAGGAGAGGACGGCACCTCTTCGTGTTAGGGCTCTGAACATCACCATTCATTCGAACCTCAACAACCAGATCAGAGTAGCCCAAGTTGAGGCTCTCAAAGAGGAGAACATATCTCACGAACATCTGAACATACTTGTCTCTCGATTCGAGGTTAGGGAGTCTGGACTCCGATGTTATGCCGGAAGAATTTGGGTACCTCTCTATGGAGATCTACGGAACCTGATACTTGATGAAGCACACAAATCGAGATATTCGATTCATCCTGGAGCGGGCAAAATGTACCACGACCTTAAAGAACAGTATTGGTGGCCGAATCTTAAGAAGGAAGTTGCGACTTATGTTGGTAAGTGTTTGACTTGCTCGAAGGTTAAAGCCGAGCATCAGAGACCTTCTGGTTTACTTCAACAACTGGAAATCCCACAATGGAAGTGGGAAAGGATAACAATGGATTTCATCACCAAGCTACCAAAGACGGTGGGCGGATATGATACCATTTGGGTTATTGTTGGCCGCCTCACCAAATCTGCACACTTCCTAGCGATGAAGGAAACTGATACAATGGAGAGACTTGCTCAGTTATACATCAAAGAGGTTGTATCACGACATGGTGTACCTTTATCGATCATCTCCGATCGCGATCCCCGTTTTACTTCTAGATTTTGGCGTTCTTTGCAAGAAGCCATGGGAACTCGTCTCGACATGAGTACTGCTTATCATCCTCAGACTGACGGGCAAAGTGAACGAACGATTCAGACCTTGGAGGACATGCTGCGTGCATGTGTCATTGATTTTGGAAAGGCCTGAGAAAGACATTTGCCACTCGCCGAATTCTCGTACAACAACAGTTATCACTCGAGCATTAATGCTGCACCTTTCGAAGCATTGTATGGCCGCAAGTGCCGATCTCCTATTTGTTGGGCCGAAGTAGGCGAAAAGAAAATCACCGGACCCGAGGTAGTCCACGAAACGACGGAGAAGATTGCTCAGATTCAAGCTAGACTTAAGACTGCCCGTGATCGCCAAAAGAGTTATGCCGATCTTAAACGTAAAGACTTTGAATTCAACGTTGGTGATCGTGTAATGTTGAAGGTTGCACCTTGGAAGGGTGTGATTCGCTTTGGAAAACGTGGAAAGTTAAACCCACGATACATTGGTCCTTTTGAAATCTTGGAACGTGTTGGACCCGTTGCTTATCGTTTGGACTTACCAGCACAATTGAGCTCAGTTCATCCTACCTTCCATGTATCGAACTTGAAGAAGTGTCTTGCTGCACCTGAACTTATCATACCATTGGAAGAACTTACTATTGACGACAAACTCCACTTTGTGGAAGAACCAGTTGAGATTATGGATCGTGAGATCAAAACTTTGAAACGCAACAAGATTCTGATTGTACGGGTATGATGGAATGCCAAACGAGGACCTGAGTTTACTTAGGAACGAGAGGATCAAATGATGCGAAAGTATCCTCACCTTTTCCCGACTCCTCCATCTACCTCAGCTTAAATTTCGGGACGAAATTTTCTTTAACAGGTGGGTAATGTAACGACCCTGGAATTTCCAACATTTATTTATTAATAATAATTATTATTAATATGTGTGATTAAACGAATATATGTTATTACATTTACATGTTGCCTTGATTGCCCGTACTTGACTTTTAAGAGCCCGAAACGTCTTTGTGACACCCGGAACTTTCACGAATAATATTTTTAGATATTATTTACATTCATGATTAAATTTATTAATCATTTTAATTAACTAAGGCTATTAGTTAGTTACCTGGGCTTTAATTGGTTTAACTTGTGATTTATTTGAACTTGGGCTTTGATTAGTTAATGGACTCATGAATTAAGACTTGTAAGCCCACCCTACCTTTAAGTGGGCTTAGTTAGCCCACTCTTTCAAAGTGTAAGTATCACTTTAACTTGTAACTAGTTAGTTAACTTAGTAAGGAATCAAGTTACTTGTTCATTCCCAGGCAAACACCCATTTTATCCAACTTTTGAAGCTTTACATGCTAGAGACCACCAAACAAAGCCCTCCCCCCTTTGTGAGCTGCTGCTGGCCGAAATTTTGAGGCCTTGGGAGTGCCTTTTTGTTTCATTTTATGTAATACTACTTCACTTGTATTCCCTCCCATTCAAACACACACTTTACTTGCTTCATTTTCTCTCTTTCTCTCATCTTGTAAGTGACTTGAAACAATTAATTCTCTTCTCTTTTTACTTCTAAAAACCGAAATCTACATCTTCATCATCATCATTCTTTTATTTAAATGTTACTTGTCTTTGATTACTAGTTATTTAAATCATGTTGTTGTTACTTACTTTGTAGTTTCTTGTTACTTAATTTCTAGCTTTCAAGAATCAAACTTACTAGTTTGAATTCTTCATAATATCTTGTGTTTTCAAGAACAAACAAGAACTAAGCTTACTAGTTTATGTTCTACATATGTTGCATCAAAAGATTTAAGTTCATGGTTTTATAAAATCATACTTGTAAGTCATGGAAGTAAACTTAAAGTTTACTTTACTTAAAGATCAACTTTGGTTGAATCTTTAAAAAGTATGAACAACCATGAATCTTTTTCTTGTTTATTTAAGTTTACTTCTTCAATTTATGCACTTTAATTTCATGTAGTTAGTTTATATGGTCAAGTACTACAAATTAGTCTTGATCTCATATCTCTTGAACAAATTAAGTTAACTTTGAAAGTTCAAGAACACACAAACAAGTTTTCTTTAAATATAACTTTGGATCTAGACTTTTGAGTCTTGGATCTTCAAGATCAAACTAAGAACTATGTTCTACTACTTATGATCTTGATTAGTTAGTTAACTTTCAAGTTTATAGTTCATGTATGTGTTAGATCTAAGACTTTGATGTAACTTTGGTTCATCAAACTTCATACAACTCTTAAGTGAGTTGTGCTTCATGTCTTAGACTTGCACTAGGGTTATGATGGTCAAGACTTGGTTAAGATGATATAGATACATCAATGAGTTGTACACTTGAAGCTATATGCATCAAGGATGAGAACCATGATGAACATCAAGCACCAAGACCACCGGAACCCTTTTAAACTCACTGTTCTGTCCAAAACCTACTGACCTGATGCTTCTGGAACATACCAGAAGACCTGGGCTGTTCTAACCTTGATTTTTAGATAGAACTTTTCGAGTAGATAACTTTTCATATAGGACTCGTCTTAATCCGAGTTACGGTTTAGGATTTATGGCCCTCCGATCGTTACTATGTCCTTTAACGTTGTGCAGAAATTTCTGACCTACTCGCACTTAGACCGTCGCCACGGTCAAACCAAGACGAGTTTGATTCTGTAAATTTTATCACACTTAAGGGACTCATAGACGGAGCCATGTCCACTGGTCTCACCTTAATTCAGTAAGGGTAGAGGCCGTGGTGACTGACTGAATTCAGACTTTGTTTTAAGCTACTTTCATAAACGAAACCTACTTTACGACTTTTGTTTAATGATGATTGATGATGACCCTTAAGACCTTAAATACATACTTTTAAACCTATTAAGACGATTTACTGACTTAGTACTATTTGACTTAGGTTGAGGACTTCGGACCATTTACTTGCACACTTTTCCCGACTACTACTTTACCGCTACATATCATTGTGAGTTATAGCATTCCCTTTTTACTTTAACTTATTTTGGGAACTGAGAATACATGCGGATTTTATGTTTTACATACTAGGCACGAGTACTTAAACTTTATATATGTGTGGGTTATATAACGGCAGAAACATTCCCTTTAGCTCGGTAACGTTTAATCATTGGTTTTTGAACCATGAACGCGAATCTTAGATATGGATCCATAGGGTTTGACATCCCCACTCGGGCTAGTCGCGCTAGCATTTAACGAGTGTTTAATACTTCGTAGACATACGCACTTGCCAAGTGTACTTTCAGGGGGTATAAACGTTAAGTTAGTTACCAAGTGCCCACGGTTAACATATACTTTATCATACTGTTTTGAAACGCTCTTTGTAGCACTGAAATCTCGTGGCCTACCTTACATACTGTTATACTTAAACTATAGCTCACCAAACTTTGTGTTGACGTTTTTAAGCATGTATTTCTCAGGTGCTTGAGGTTGCTTCCGCTGTGTACTAGTCGTGCTGTAGAACCCGCTGCTCAGAGTTGTTATCGCATGACTACTTATCTTGCATTCAAACTTATTTACTTTTGAAACTATGTTATGTAACGACCTTTGGGGTCACGTACACTTATTTATTTGCTTCTACTTAGTGAAGCATGCTTTTGAAATGTAAAACATTTGATGTCGGTTATGACATCACCTTTTTATCGTGAATGCAACTTCTTTAATTACAGCATATAGTACTTAACCTTGTAATGATCCTGTTGTTGATGATTCGTACACGATGGTTTTGTACGGGGCATCACAACACATGTATCCTTTTAGAACCGTAAGGAGGTCCTAAGATCACAAATCACATGAATGAAGGTCAAATTGGTTATTAAGACATGATTCAATCACACGAATGAAGGTTCAATAATTAACACAAAACAATAATTATTGAATTGACTTAAAATTAGCTAGGTTTACAATAAAATTTAACCTGTGAGAAGATGAGGATCAATAAATCTTCAATCTAATAAAAGATAATGAATCATGAAGGATTAAGATTGAGAGTTGGAGACTTGTTATTTATGCGATCGGAGCTGTAGTTGTGGCTGCTGGAATGCAGAGGGCCGTGACGGAACAATTGCGTTGCGAGATGCGTCGATTTCAAAACCCTAACACACAGTACAATTGCAAGCGTTTGATACAAAGTGTTGTGGAGAAAAGAAGCAAAACACCGTCTATTAAATTGATTTAGGGCAATGTTCATGCTTTTTTTTGCGTCTCATCCCCCTTTTCGTTTATACTCTGTATTTTTTTTTTCTAACTATATGACCTTTTTAATTACAGCAGCTATTCTCTACGTGGGCATTTGGTATGCTGATATGAACCTTTTACATCACTCCGTACCACATTAACTTTCACCCTTCAAGTTTTTACTCTAATAAATAAACTATTTAAACCATTTACCACTGTAAGGATTAACTCCCCTTACTTTATAATTATATATACTCCGTATTGAATAAATATTCATATAATTAAGTATATTTATCTTTTAGTTGTATATATCTTTTCAATCTGCTCACGCTTTCTGGTTGTCGATATCTCATTGGTGATCCAGACAATTTCGTTTTCTCTACTTTTCAGTCATTGTTCAATTATTTGGGGTCTTTTACTGAAATTAGTGACCACATTTTGATCACTAACTTCGTAAGTTAGAGAACACTATTTTTTGGTATCTATTTTTTTAAATGAGTGACCAAATTTTGGTCTCTATTTATATGTATCTTTGTGACAATTAATTTTAGGTCACTAATATCATATAGTGATCAAAATTTAGTGATGACCTTTTAATGGTCACTAAATAGTATTTTTAGTGATCAAATAATAAGTGGTCACTCAAAAATGGTCACTAATAGCCATTTTTCTTGTAGTGATTTTTATATGCTTTATGATTTGTTCAGCACATTCATTCGTTGGCAAATCTGCCTTTGCCTCGTTTAGTTGATAACCCATCAATGTTTTGGACATCTTGACAACGATATGTGTGTATAAATTGTTGCATAAGAGTGTTGGAGTCAGACCAGAATAGCTTTCATTGATAACATGGTCCCTGTAAGCACACTTACGACTATTTGTTTTGTAATTATTGATACATATCACCTTTTTTTCTATACCAAATCCATCTAAAAAACTGTATATATTGTCACCCTGCATGTACTAGATAGATGGATATAGCCAGTGTTGTAAATCTCGTTATTTCTTCCTGAGATCTCGTTTTTGGTAGGCAACCGAGACGAGATGTCCATCTCCCGAGATTTCTCGGAAACGGGGTCAAACTTGGTCAAAGTCACGATTTCTCGTATTTTTTCTCGCTCATTTCTCGGATTTTTTCACTCATTTCTCGGATTTTCTTTTAGAATATCGTAAAAATGTACATAAATATACAATTATTTATTTATTTTATATATTTATATTAGAAAAACCAAAAAGTCAATGTAAGTCAACGTCCGAGATCTTCCAGAGATTTTTCTGAGATGCCGAGATCTCCCCAAAAGTGTTTAAACGAGATCTCCCCGAGATGTGAGTTCTAACCTTGGATATAGCTGAAAGATAATTAATTTAAGAAAATAATACTCCGTAATAAATTAAAAATTAAGATGGAATCAAGGTTTAATCAAAAAAGAGGATAAAAGCAGCATGCTTTATATATAATAAGAGAATCGTGACACAACCTAAATTACACGTTTTGTCTTGATTACATGTAACGGTGAATTGTTAAGATCTATGTATTTATATGTGTATCTATTTGTATGTTATGAATTTATTCACTTTGTTATTCCTTTTAAATAATATAATATGTTTGTCGCACGATGATTTTATATATATATATATATATATATATATATATATATATATATATATATATATATATATATATATATATATATATATATATATATATATATATATATATATATATATATATATGTGTGTGTGTGTGTGTGTTTTTAATGTGGGTGAGTGAAAAATACATTTTATTTTAACATTAAAGATGCACGAGCCCAGTGCCCGTCGCAACTCGAGAGACAATCGCCCCTCATAAGCGTAAGCAGTGAACTAATAGAGTTTCTCCAGGTTTCAATTAAAAACCATGGTGAGAGATACTGATTAGCCACAACTCTAAGCTTATAAGAGACCAATACTTTCAATATGTAGTCGATGTAGGATGGATTTTCACAAAATCCCCCACTTAAATTCCTGACGTTCTCGTCAGGCCGAAACATAACCAATACCCAGGATCCATACCGCATGAGATACACGAGCATTGTGCACGTCACACCCCGTGAGGATACCCTGGAGATGCACGAACTGGGTGTAGCGACCCCGACAAATCGTCAAGTGACGGCGTCGTCTACTAGGTCCCATTGCATGGTCATAAGTCTTTAAGACAAAGTTTGACCAAAATATGTCGCCTTCATTTCAAATTAAAGATTGTTTCCAAAGTTTACAAGAATTGTTCAACCAAAAGTTAAGTTACAAGGTTATAAGTACAAAGGAAATCTAGGCGACACGGTTTAAAGTAAGGTCATAAGACGCTCCATGAAAAGCATGTATACTCGACATCCAATGCAAGTATCAAATAATGAGCGGAAGCATGTATCACATATCGTGCAAGACCTGAGAAAAACATAGAAATCTGTCAACGAAAACGTTGGTGAAATCATAGGTTTAAGTAAGTTTGTGAGTAAAAGTAAAGTAAGTCGAACCACAAGGTTTGCAAAGTTGAAATAATAGTAATACATTCTAAAAGTTAATATTCACGAGCACCCAATTATCAAAGCTTAACATTCCATCCATTGTATACCCCATCCATAGTGCTAGAACAAACACTGATTCTCGAAAATATATTTCATCCGTAGACGGTAGCGAACCGTCAAAGATGAGGGTTGTCAACCCATATGGCCATATAACATAAGTTCTCGCTTACACCCGTCAAGTGTAACTAATGATAATCGAATTGAGGATTTTTGTTCTAAACTCGTATGTAGAATGTTTGTTTTCCCGTTCTTGTGTTCACTTAATTCAAAAGAATCGTTTATGTTTTCTCATCCCAAATATAAGTTCAAAAAGAGTAAAAGTGGGACTATGATCTCACCTTGAGTGCACGTACGAAAAGTACTTCACAAAATAACGTGTGCGAAGGATAGTGCTAGTCTTGACCTAAACAAATAGGTCGTATCAATAACGGTAAACACGATAGGTCAAAGATGTTCAATTAGTCCTATGGCTCGTTACGACTCGATTATGTAGCATGTGAAATCAAATTGTCAAGTTTCATGCAAGGTACAAGTATAAAAACAAGTTAGGAAGGTTGCATAATCATTTGGTTAAGTTTGACAAAAAGTCAAACTTTGGTCGGTCAAAGTCAACGAAAAAGTCAACACGTTCGGGTCGGGTCCCGAACTATTTTTCTGAGGTTTTTAATCATGTATGAGCATGTTAGGACAAGTTACATGTGAGTCGGAGGTGCGTAGCATAGCAAACATTATTCGAAAATTGACAAAGTTGGACAGACCATAATGGCGCGCCGCGCGGGTATATGGCGCGCCGCGCCATTACCTGTGCAGAGAGTTCTGGCAGTTTTTAAGTTTTATGCACGAACCTAACTTCAAACAATCACCATTTATGATCCGCAAACAATCAAGACAAGTATCTTATACCGTTGGGAAGGTAATTTGACGAGGAAAACTAATAAACACATTTCATCAATCAATCTACCTATTACAACAATCAAAACCGCATCTAATGCTTAACATTAACCGCATACAAGTTCATAAATGCAATTCAATGATTCGGGCAACCAATTTACGTGAATGATATGCCGTTTCGAAGGTAATCAAGCATACAATCCAACTAAACACTTACCAATAATAATCCATGGCATTCAATGTATCAAAAGTCCATTTCAAGTTCATCAAACCCTAACCCAAATTCACCAAAATCAATAATCAAGTTCATGAAGTTTTCTAAGGCAACCTACACATCAAATTGAAGCTAGTGATGCTAGTAACACAATTAAAACATCAACTTTTAACATCTAACAACATATGATCATCCTAAATTCAAGAACAACGCACCAAAATTCAAGTTCATGCTAGTTACACTAAAACAACGAGATCGAGCATATAAATTACACACACGACATCACAATGAGCCATAGACACTAACTAACACCATTTCAAGTCAAAAACACGAATTTAGAGAAATCTAGAGTTTTAGAAATGTTACCCAAACTTGATGATATTGGTATCAAAATGTAGAGGATGAAGAGAGGATCACGAACATGTAATTTGTTTTGATGTTTGCTTCTCCAATCGGATTTAGATGATGATTTTATGTTTGAGGGTTTTGAGTTCAAAAATGGGAAGTAGAGAGAAAGAGGAGGATGAAGGTGGGAGGTGGAGATGAAATGAATGGATGTGGTAAGTGGGTTGACTAGTTGACCTAGTCAACTAGTTTGCCCATTTGGCAATCTCGGTCCCTCGAGTTTCAAAGCGGGTGCGGGAATTAGCCCAACGAATATTTTAAAAACGTTCGAGTAACGGATGACTTTATAATTAGATAACGAGAATATTATGAACGTTAGTTAACGAAAGATACAAATTTGAATAACGAAAGATATTATATAAAAAAAAAAAGACGGTGTTAAAATAAATTTAACGGAAAATCACGGGATGTTACATTATCCACACCTCAAAAGAAATTTCGTCCCGAAATTTAGTTGGAAGTAGTAGTCGATGTCTCTTACTCGAGACCTAGCGTTGTTCAATCTACGGAGCAGTGAAGATACATCCTTAGGCATTTCCACTAATCTGAATAGTCGGGGTGTTACGTAGTAGTAAGGTTTGGTTTTACGATCCACAAGTTCAGCCGGTTTTCCTATGAAGAGTAGTTTGTCATCAATAGTTGGTGCATCTAGAAGGATTGCAAGTTCCTGTTCCGCAGGACACGTTTCTAAGTTTGTTACACGAAATGTAAGGTAAACGGAAACTTAATTGAGTCGGCAGTTCTAAATGGTAGGAAGCGGCTCCAATACACCCCAAGGTTTCAAAAGGTTCAATATTGCGGATATAACCTTCCTCGATTTCCCAAAATGAATTACACCTTTCCAAGGTGCGGTTTCTCAATACTACGCGGTCACACACTGGGTTTGGTGAGGTTTTCATCTAAGTTCGGCATAACTCTTCTGGTGACAATGGGTTGTCTCGAGCCCTTCTCGGACTTGAACGATCTCAATTGTTGTTTCTTGATGGAGTTCAGATTTCGGTGGTTGATGCTTTGGTTAAATGAACAGGGGTATGATATTAGCGGTCATATAGGGTTTCGGAAAGTGCTGCGTTAATATACGAGTGATAGCTGTCGTTGTAAGAGGAACTACTGAAGGTGACAATACCAGTCTGTAACATGTCTTTCCAAGATTGAATCGTACATTTGCTCGGTTCGTCGGTTGTGGGAGATACGCGGTACATGTGTCTAAGCGGGTTCCCAAGGTTTCTTGTAACACTAGAAGTGAAACGAGTATTTCGATACAGGATAAATGAAGAAGATACACCGTGTTGGTGTAGAATCTCTTAAGATATGTTTGAACAAGTCAGTTAGGGTTCGAAAAATGTTCGTTAGGACTATTCACCCTCGTGGCGAATACTAATGTAATATAAGGAGTTTCTCTATCCATGGAGAAATGTTACAAGGAGTTTCCTTAAACGGAAATGCGAGCGATAAAGATAGGAGTGAAATGAGGACCTAGAATAGGATGAGCTTACATCTCGAGGTTGCCATAACGTGCCTCTAGTTGTTAAAAGTTGAAGTCTGAAAGAGAAACGAGGTAGTACACGTAGTAGTATAGTTCGGGGTTGAACAATAGTTGATCGATTATCAGGAACACAAGGGCGTTAAGTCAAAGAAGAGTGAAGTATCGTTGGATTGTGTGTTATCTTAAATTCCAGTAATATCAGACGGTGATGGTGAAATAACAGAGGTAGGTAGTGTGGTATGGGATGACGAGAAATTGATCGGATCCACAGTTTAGTATTCGAATTCTTCGTGCAAAATAACGAATTTTAGTTATGTTGATTTTTGAGTCGAGAGAGTATGCCTTTCGGCGTTCAAGTAGAAATATTTCCATGTTTGAGTTCCATCTGTTGCTATACGATTTTTAACTAGAAATGTTGGTGTGAAGAATCACGCTCAAGGTGCGAACACGGAGAGGTTTAAAGTTTTCCTTAGTGAGTTAACGAGTTTAAAAGTCGTGTAACACGAGGAAAGTTAGAAATGAATCTTCGGTAATAACAGACGAGATCTAAGATTTTTACGAATACAAGTCCGAGTTGGTAGAGTTTCCTGATTACATGTGGCTTGATTTCGAGATTGATTGTAATGCCTTGACCATTAACATCATGGTCTAGAAAATTGGACTTCGTTCAACAGAAATTCTCACTCGGAGAATTTGGTATAGAGTTGCTCTTTTCTCAAAAGTTCGAGCGTAAGATGGTGATGTTGTTCGTTTTCCTTCTTTACTTAAATAAGTTAAGATGTCATCCATAAATACGATAACAGATTTGTCTAGATAAGTTGCATACGTGGTTTAGGAGGTTCATGAATACGGACGGAGTCCTAAATAAATCAAACGGTACTAAGAGAGATTTACAACTAACGTTGCGAGTTCGGAAAAATGGCTTAGGAGACATCGTCTCCCTTAACCCCCAATTGATGATAACCGGAACGGAGGTCGATTTGGAATACACGGGATCCACGCAAATAATCATGAGGTAATGGATACGAGGAAGAGGGTATCGGTTTTCAACCGAAAATTACTCGGTTCACAATAATCTATACCTAGTTGTAGGGAAATAATTTCTCCCTAACGAATAGGTTCTGAGCTCCTTAGTTCTATAGGTGTCGAGTCCAATTTCTTAACGCATATCCTCCGATAAAATTTATAGACACACAATATCTTTCCGTTGGTCGCTTACATTGCCTAAGTAGTATCTAGGGGAAAAAGGTGGAATGTAAAGAGTACAAGTCAAGGTCTCGGTTGTAAAACGTCTAGCGGTAATTGAATCGAATAAGTATGAAATATACTGTTTGTTGTGAAGAAACGTACCCGTGACTAGTCCATCGTCGTCTCGGGCATCCTAGGCGTTGATGTTGAAAGTTCAACGGCGTGCGTTGGGGTTGATTTCTTCTTTGGGCACACATTCCTAAAATGACCCAGTTGACCACATTCGAAGCAAGCACCCGTCCTGTGTGCGTTGGGCATCATTCGAGCGACGGGGATGGTACTTCCACAACGTTTGGCGACGTGACCACTTCCTTGGCGCCGGTGGCGAAACCTGCCACATCCTTCAAAGTGATGCTTGTGGCATTCGTTACAAAAAGGTAGTTTTCCGGCATAGCCTTTCTTGTCGTTGGAGGTGAAAGGCTTCTTGGCGGGGTTGTTGTTATTGTTGTGGTTGCTAAATTGAGAGGCTCCCCATGTTCTTTTGTTGTTACTCGGGTGGTTCTCGACCATTGGTGCCGGTGCTTCTATTTTATTCACCGTTTCCAAAGTTTGGTGGGCCTTTGCTAAAGCCTCTTGTAGGTTAGTGGGTTGGGATGTCATTACCCCGTGTTGAATGCTCTTAGGGAGGCCATCCATGTAAAGTTCGACTCTTAGGGATTCGGGAGTCATGAGATTGGGACACATTGAGGATAGTTCGGTAAACCGTTGATTATAAGCTTCGAGGTCATTCACGACCGTTTTTAAATTCCTTAGACCCTGTTCGAGCCTTCGAGTCTCGTCGCGCAGAAAATATTCGGTGATCATTCTTTCTCTTAATTCGGTCCATGAGAGTGTGTGGGCTCCATCGATACCCACCGATTGTACGTACTTGTTCCACCACGAGAGAGCAATGCCGGTGAAAGTGAGGGTGGAAAACTTGACCTTATCTTGGTCTCGACAACCGCTTGTGTTAAAAACGGTCTCCATTTGTTCAAACCATCGGGTGAGAACAACCGGTCCTCCGGTTGCATCGAAAGTGGGAGGGTTGTACTTCATGAAGTTCTTGTAGGAGCAACCTTCGCTTGAATTACCGGCTCCACGATTGGTGTTGTTAGAAAAGTGATCGGCCACGGCCGTACCCACGGCGGTGGTTATCATGCGTTGAAGAGCTTGTTCTAGAGTTTCGAGAGGAGTATTGTGTTGACCTTGGTGAGCCATTGTTCCTTCATGACACAAGAATATCGTTGGTTAGTATTTTCAACAATACTAACCGGAGTATGGAATAAGGATAAAGAGAAAATTTTCCTTGACTCGCCTTAAATTCTCTATGTCATAGTGTCGGAACGTCCATGTGAATCACCGTAATATAATCCCGGAAATTATATTACCCTGATTCTCATGTGCATTTAACATTACTTCATAAAGTCAAGGTGGCGCATCAACAAAATTTATCAACGTAAGATCAAGATCGAATACGAGTTAGATATGATAGAAGAGTTCGAGTATAAATGCACAAATAGTCAAGTAATTCCTACTTTAGTCTATATGCCGGTTGTAGTCTAGATTCACCTATGTACCCTATGACTCGGGGTGGACACAAATGAACTCTAAATCCCTACAACCAATGCTCTGATACCACTTGTAGCGACCCCGACAAATCGTCAAGTGACGGCGTCGTCTACGTAGGTCCCATTGCATGGTCATAAGTCTTTAAGACAAAGTTTGACCAAAATATGTCGCCTTCATTTCAAATTAAAGATTGTTTCCAAAGTTTACAAGAATTGTTCAACCAAAAGTTAAGTTACAAGGTTATAAGTACAAAGGAAATCTAGGCGACACGGTTTAAAGTAAGGTCATAAGACGCTCCATGAAAAGCATGTATACTCGACATCCAATGCAAGTATCAAATAATGAGCGGAAGCATGTATCACATATCGTGCAAGACCTGAGAAAAACATAGAAATCTGTCAACGAAAACGTTGGTGAAATCATAGGTTTAAGTAAGTTTGTGAGTAAAAGTAAAGTAAGTCGAACCACAAGGTTTGCAAAGTTGAAATAATAGTAATACATTCTAAAAGTTAATATTCACGAGCACCCAATTATCAAAGCTTAACATTCCATCCATTGTATACCCCATCCATAGTGCTAGAACAAACACTGATTCTCGAAAATATATTTCATCCGTAGACGGTAGCGAACCGTCAAAGATGAGGGTTGTCAACCCATATGGCCATATAACATAAGTTCTCGCTTACACCCGTCAAGTGTAACTAATGATAATCGAATTGAGGATTTTTGTTCTAAACTCGTATGTAGAATGTTTGTTTTCCCGTTCTTGTGTTCACTTAATTCAAAAGAATCGTTTATGTTTTCTCATCCCAAATATAAGTTCAAAAAGAGTAAAAGTGGGACTATGATCTCACCTTGAGTGCACGTACGAAAAGTACTTCACAAAATAACGTGTGCGAAGGATAGTGCTAGTCTTGACCTAAACAAATAGGTCGTATCAATAACGGTAAACACGATAGGTCAAAGATGTTCAATTAGTCCTATGGCTCGTTACGACTCGATTATGTAGCATGTGAAATCAAATTGTCAAGTTTCATGCAAGGTACAAGTATAAAAACAAGTTAGGAAGGTTGCATAATCATTTGGTTAAGTTTGACAAAAAGTCAAACTTTGGTCGGTCAAAGTCAACGAAAAAGTCAACACGTTCGGGTCGGGTCCCGAACTATTTTTCTGAGGTTTTTAATCATGTATGAGCATGTTAGGACAAGTTACATGTGAGTCGGAGGTGCGTAGCATAGCAAACATTATTCGAAAATTGACAAAGTTGGACAGACCATAATGGCGCGCCGCGCGGGTATATGGCGCGCCGCGCCATTACCTGTGCAGAGAGTTCTGGCAGTTTTTAAGTTTTATGCACGAACCTAACTTCAAACAATCACCATTTATGATCCGCAAACAATCAAGACAAGTATCTTATACCGTTGGGAAGGTAATTTGACGAGGAAAACTAATAAACACATTTCATCAATCAATCTACCTATTACAACAATCAAAACCGCATCTAATGCTTAACATTAACCGCATACAAGTTCATAAATGCAATTCAATGATTCGGGCAACCAATTTACGTGAATGATATGCCGTTTCGAAGGTAATCAAGCATACAATCCAACTAAACACTTACCAATAATAATCCATGGAATTCAATGTATCAAAAGTCCATTTCAAGTTCATCAAACCCTAACCCAAATTCACCAAAATCAATAATCAAGTTCATGAAGTTTTCTAAGGCAACCTACACATCAAATTGAAGCTAGTGATGCTAGTAACACAATTAAAACATCAACTTTTAACATCTAACAACATATGATCATCCTAAATTCAAGAACAACGCACCAAAATTCAAGTTCATGCTAGTTACACTAAAACAACGAGATCGAGCATATAAATTACACACACGACATCACAATGAGCCATAGACACTAACTAACACCATTTCAAGTCAAAAACACGAATTTAGAGAAATCTAGAGTTTTAGAAATGTTACCCAAACTTGATGATATTGGTATAAAAATGTAGAGGATGAAGAGAGGATCACGAAAATGTAATTTGTTTTGATGTTTGCTTCTCCAATCGGATTTAGATGATGATTTTATGTTTGAGGGTTTTGA